>NC_069502.1:447768215-447888215 GCF_027579735.1 Bombina bombina
TTAATAACAGAAGTAAATTAAAAAGGGACACTATACCCAAATTTTTTCTTTCATGATTCAGATAGAGCATGCGATTTTAAGCAACTTTTCAATTTACTCCTATTATCAATTTTTCTTCATTCTCTTTCTATCTTTATTTAAAAAGCAGGAATGTAATGCATAGGAGCCGGCCCATGTTTGGTTGAGAACCTGGGTTATGCTTGCTTATTGGTGTATAAATGTCAGTCACCAATAGGCAAACTATCTATGGTGCTGAACCTAAAATGGGCTGGCTGCTAAGATTTACATTTCTGCTTTTTAAATAAAGATAGCAAGAAAACAAAGAAGAATTAATAATAGGAGTAAATTAGAATGTTGCTTAAAAGTTCATGTTCTATCTGAATCATGAAAGAAGAAAAAAAATGTGGGTTTAGTATCCCTTTAAGGTCTTTAAAAATCCCATGTTCTATCTGGGACAACTGGTTTTCAAACCTGTCCTAAGGCCTCCCCCAAACAGGCCAGATTTTGAGGATATCTAGACTAGAGCACAGGTGAAATAATCAGCTGATTAGTAAAAAGGGTCATTTTACCTGCTCTCATCCAAGGTAATCCTTCAAATCTGGTCTGTTATGGAGGCCTGATGACAGGTTTGAAAACCAGTGATCTGAAGCATAAAAGTTTAAACGTGACTTTTACTGTAAAAAAAAAAAAAACACACAACAAACAGGAGAAATGTTCAAATTATCTTATTACATTAATATACAGTACAGTGTCCAAGAAGGGGTGGTGCACTTTTGTTGTGTTGGGAACCCAGAGCTTTAACAATATGCAGTTTATATTTTAAAAAAAATAAAAAAAAATTCCTCTATAAACTACATTTTATTAAAGATCATTGTGTTAAAGTACAGCTTGGAGTATGGCTATCTGCTGAAACGCGTCAGCTACATTTATGTCACACCGTCTGCTGTGTTTATTTTTGTAATATACACGGATACATAGCATTGGATACATGAGAGTTGCTGTTTACAGCTTTCTGTTCCCATTGCGTGTTTTTTGGATTTTAAGGTATAGCTGTATCACAAATGTTCAAAGTAGTAAGAGTATGTATGTTTGTCATCCACCAGTTTTCCTTCCGTTAGGTCTCCTTCCCCTGTAAGCTACTTGTGGTAACATGTAAAAGCTGTATTAAAAGGGACATATTACTCATATGCTAAATCACTTGAAACTGATGCAGTATAACTGTAAAAAGCTGACAGGAAAATATCACCACCTGAGCATCTCTATGTAAAAAAGGAAGGTATTTTACCTCACAATTTCCTCAGCTCAGCAGAGTAAGTTCTGTGTAAAAAGTTATACTCAGCTGTTCCCAGCTGCAGGTAAAAAAAAAATAATAAAGAAATGAACAGCAGCCAATCAGCATCAGCAGTGCTGAGGTCATGAACTCTTTTACTGTGATCTCATGAGATTTGATAGTAAGCTGAATAGGGAAATAATATAAGAGTGCACAAGGCTCATCCCCTAAGCTATCCCAGGACAGACACACTAAAATGCTGCTTAGAAATCCTTTACAATGGGAGGTGGCTACGGAGGAACTTTTGAGGTAAAATATATTTATTTTTTACATAGAGATGTTCAGGAGATATTTTCTAGTCAGCTTTTTACAGCTATACTGCATCACTTTCAAGTGTTTAAACATTTGGGTATTATGGCCCTTTAAAGTGACATTGAAATTCTGGTTAGTGCTACAACAGCATGGTTACTATTCACCATGCTACTGCTTTTTCTCCTGTTCCAGCAACCCTTCATAAAAATGTTCTACAGTTTTAACCCCTTAATGACAACTGACGTACTAGGTACGTCATGCAAAAACTAACAGTTAATGACAATGGACGTACCTGGTACGTCAGTTGTCTAACAGAGTACTGGAAGCGATCACAAATGCTTCCAGCAGCTCTGAGGGTATTGCAGTGATGCCTCGATATGGAGGCATCCTGCAATACCACTTTACAAGCCTCCGATGCAGAGAGAGCCACTCTGTGGCCCTCTCTGCACCGGTAGCGATGGTGCCAGTGTCCGGGTGTGAGGGTGCATGGGCGCGTGCACGGGGCGCGCGTGCGCGCATTAGCCACACTGACACCAATGAATGAGGACAGAAAGGGAGAAAAAGGTAAAAAAAAATTTTAAAATATAAAAGGATCTGGGAGGGGGTGGGGGTATTGTGGGGGGGGGGCTACTACACTACATAAATAGTTTTTAAGTTAAAAATAAAATAAAAATACTTTTTGGGGGGGTTTTGGGGCCAAACTGGGTACTGGCAGACAGCTGCCAGTACCCAAGATGGCGGTAATTAGGTAGGGGAGAGGGTTAGAGAGCTTGAGGGGGGATCAGGGAGGTTGGGGCTAAGGCAGGGGTCCATCACAGCTAAAATATTTTATTATTTTTATTTACAAAAAAAAAAAAAATTATTTAGTACTGGCAGACTTTCTGCCAGTACTTAAGATGGCGGGAACAATTGTGGTGTGGGGGAGGGAAGAGAGCCGTTTGGGAGGGATCAGGGGGTGGGATGTGTCAGGTGGGAGGCTGATCTCTAAAATTAACCCTGCAAGCTACCTAATTTAACCCCTTCACTGCTGGGCATAATTAACGTGTGGTGCGCAGCAGCATTTAGCGGCCTTCTAATTACCAAAAAGTAACGCCAAAGCCATATAAGTCTGCTATTTCTGAACAAAGGGGATCCCAGAGAAGCTTTTACAACAATTTCTGAAATAATAGCACAAGCTGTTTGTAAATAATTTCAGTGAGAAACCTAAAATTGTGAAAAATTTAAAGTGTTTTTTTTTTTTTATTTGCTCGCATTTGGCGGTGAAATGGTGGCATAAAATATACCAAAATGGGCCTAGATCAATACTTGGGGTTGTCTACTACACTACAGCTAAAATTAACCCTACAAGCTCCCTAATTAACCCCTTCACTCCTGGGCATAAAACACGTGTGGTGCGCAGCGGCATTTAGCGGCCTTCTAATTACCAAAAAGCAACCCCAAAGCCATATAAGTCTGCTATTTCTGAAAAAAGGGGATCCCAGAGAAGCATTTACAACCATTTGTGCCATAATTGCAGAAGCTGTTTGTAAATAATTTCAGTGGGAAACCTAAAGTTTGTGACAAATTTTGTGAAAAAGTGAACTTTTTTTTTTTTTCAATCGCATTTGGCGGTGAAATGGTGGCATGAAATATACCAAAATGGGCCTAGATCAATACTTTGGGTTGTCTTCTAAAAAAAAATATATACATGTCAAGGGATATTCAGGTATTCCTGACAGATATCAGGGTTCCAATGTAACTAGCGCTAATTTTGAAAAAAAGTGGTTTGGAAATAGCGAAGTGCTACTTGTATTTATTGCCCCATAAATTGCAAAAAAAGCAAAGAACGTGTAAACATTGGGTATTTCTAAACTCAAGACAAAATTTAGAAACTATTTAGCATGGGTGTTTTTTGGTGATTGTAGATGTGTAACAGATTTTGGGGGTCAAAGTTAGAAAGAGTGTGTTTTTTCCTCATATTTTATTATTTATTTTTTTAGTAAATTATAATACATGATGAAAATAATGGTATCTTTAGAAAGTCCATTTAATGGCGAGAAAAACGGTATATAATATGTGTGGCTACAGTAAATGAGTAAGAGGAAAATTACAGCTAAACACAAACACTGCAGAAATGTAAAAATAGCCATTGTCATTAAGGGTAAGAAAATTGAAAAATGGTCCGGTCATTAAGAGGTTAACCAAACATGGTTAAGCTCCACCTTTTCATATGGTGTGCCAGTATACTCCCATCCTGAGACAGAAGCAGTGAATATTTACAGATCAGTGAGGCTTCTGGCTTTCTGAGAACTTATAATATGCTTCAGGTTAGGGTCCGTGATTCAGAGAAGAAACAGAATTTATGCTTACCTGATAAATTACTTTCTCCAACGGTGTGTCCGGTCCACGGCGTCATCCTTACTTGTGGGATATTCTCTTCCCCAACAGGAAATGGCAAAGAGTCCCAGCAAAGCTGGTCACATGATCCCTCCTAGGCTCCGCCCACCCCAGTCATTCGACCGACGGAAAATAATTCATCAGACCTGATTAAAAAACCAGGGCGGGCCGTGGACCGGACACACCGTTGGAGAAAGTAATTTATCAGGTAAGCATAAATTCTGTTTTCTCCAACATTGGTGTGTCCGGTCCACGGCGTCATCCTTACTTGTGGGAACCAATACCAAAGCTTTAGGACACGGATGAAGAGAGGGAGCAAATCAGGTTACCTAAACGGAAGGCACCACAGCTTGCAAAACCTTTCTCCCAAAAATAGCCTCTGAAGAAGCAAAAGTATCAAATTTGTAAAATTTGGCAAAAGTGTGCAGTGAAGACCAAGTCGCTGCCTTACATATCTGGTCAACAGAAGCCTCGTTCTTGAAGGCCCATGTGGAAGCCACAGCCCTAGTGGAGTGAGCTGTGATTCTTTCAGGAGGCTGCCGTCCGGCAGTCTCATAAGCCAATCGGATAATGCTTTTAAGCCAAAAGGAAAGAGAGGTAGAAGTCGCTTTTTGACCTCTCCTTTTACCAGAATAAACAACAAACAAGGAAGATGTTTGTCTGAAATCTTTAGTAGCCTCTAAATAGAATTTTAGAGCACGGACTACGTCCAAATTGTGTAACAAACGTTCCTTCTTTGAAACTGGATTCGGACACAAAGAAGGTACAACTATCTCCTGGTTAATATTTTTGTTAGAAACAACTTTCGGAAGAAAACCAGGCTTAGTACGCAAAACCACCTTATCTGCATGGAACACCAGATAGGGCGGAGAACACTGCAGAGCAGATAACTCTGAAACTCTTCTAGCAGAAGAAATTGCAACCAAAAACAAAACTTTCCAAGATAGTAACTTAATATCTATGGAATGTAAAGGTTCAAACGGAACCCCTTGAAGAACTGAAAGAACTAGATTTAGACTCCAGGGAGGAGTCAAAGGTCTGTAAACAGGCTTGATCCTAACCAGAGCCTGAACAAATGCTTGAACATCTGGCACGGCTGCCAGTCTTTTGTGAAGTAAAACAGGATTATCTGCAAGTTCTCTAAAGGGACAGATCTCTGCTTTATCTTTCTCCAAACCTTCTTGTAGAAAGGATAGAATCTTAGGAATTTTTATCTTGTTCCATGGGAATCCTTTGGATTCACACCAACAGATATATTTTTTCCATATTTTATGGTAAATTTTTCTAGTTACAGGCTTTCTAGCCTGAATCAGAGTATCTATTACAGAATCTGAAAACCCACGCTTTGATAAAATCAAGCGTTCAATCTCCAAGCCGTCAGTTGGAGGGAAACCAGATTCGGATGTTCGAATGGACCCTGAACAAGAAGGTCCTGTCTCAAAGGTAGCTTCCATGGTGGAGCCGATGACATATTCACCAGGTCTGCATACCAAGTCCTGCGTGGCCACGCAGGAGCTATCAAGATCACCGAGGCCCTCTCCTGATTGATCCTGGCTACCAGCCTGTGGATGAGAGGAAACGGTGGGAATACATAAGCTAGGTTGAAGGTCCAAGGTGCTACTAGTGCATCTACTGGAGTCGCCTTGGGATCCCTGGATCTGGACCCGTAGCAAGGAACCTTGAAGTTCTGACGAGACGCCATCAGATCCATGTCTGGAATGCCCCATAATTGAGTTATTTGGGCAAAGATTTCCGGATGGAGTTCCCACTCCCCCGGATGGAATGTCTGACGACTCAGAAAATCCGCTTCCCAATTTTCCACTCCTGGGATGTGGATCGCAGACAAGTGGCAGGAGTGACCCTCCGCCCACTGAATTATCTTGGTCACTTCTTTCATCGCCAGGGAACTCCTTGTTCCCCCCTGATGATTGATATATGCAACGGTCGTCATGTTGTCTGATTGAAACCTTATGAATTTGGCCTTTGCTAGTTGAGGCCAAGCTCTGAGAGCATTGAATATCGCTCTCAGTTCCAGAATGTTTATCGGGAGAAGAGACTCTTCCCGAGACCATAGACCCTGAGCTTTCAGGGATTCCCAGACCGCGCCCCAGCCCACTAGACTGGCGTCGGTCGTGACAATGACCCACTCTGGTCTGCGGAAGCTCATTCCCTGTGACAGATTGTCCAGGGTCAGCCACCAACGGAGTGAATCTCTGGTCTTTTGATCTACTTGAATCACCGGAGACAAGTCTGTATAATCCCCATTCCACTGTCTGAGCATGCACAGTTGTAATGGTCTTAGATGAATTCGTGCAAAAGGAACTATGTCCATTGTTGCAACCATCAATCCTATTACTTCCATGCACTGCGCTATGGAAGGACGAGGAACAGAATGAAGTACTTGACAAGAGCTTAGAAGTTTGGATTTTCTGACCTCTGTCAGAAAAATCCTCATTTCTAAGGAATCTATTATTGTTCCCAAGAAGGGAACTCTTGTTGACGGGGACAGAGAACTTTTTTCTTTGTTCACCTTCCATCCGTGAGATCTGAGAAAGGCTAGGACGATGTCCGTATGAGCCTTTGCTTTTGACAGGGACGACGCTTGAATTAGGATGTCGTCCAAGTAAGGTACTACTGCAATGCAAAAAATATACTGTATATAATACAATATTAAGGTAGCGCCACACAGCAGTAAATATAAATGTGCAAGGGGCACTGTATATGGCAAAAGAGTGAATAATTCACAGTGTGGTCATAAAATAAGCAATAAATCAGAAAATAAAAATTCAGCACATAGAAAACGATATAAATATAAATAATAATAGCAATGCAAAGCAAATAAAAGCTCAGAGACTCATATGAATTTGATGATATAGTCCCTTTTAGAAAGTCATTTCAATATATGAGAGAAGATAACATAAAGTTCAAACTTCCCTCTCTTGGAGTGTCCTTGTCTGGATGCGTGTGTTTGCGGTGCAGCTCCCTCCCAATCACTGGTGTGATCTCCGTGAGGTGTGGATCTGTGAGCAAAAAATCTGTAAAAACAGAAAGGGGTGTGGAGCGCAGCCAGGGAAAAGAAACACGCTGATCTAAGTGCAGATTAAAAAACACCTTTTCACTTTATTCACAATAAAATCATCTGGATGTACACTTACAAGCTTCACCCTCAAACATATGAGGTATGTGCTGGCACTCTGTATAAGTTGTCCCAAACACGGATAAACTGGATACTGTATGTTCAAACTGTGTCTGTGTCCCACTGTGAGTAACACACTGGCCCACTTTAAATATATAGCTCACCGGGATACTAATGTCCCTTTATGGCTGTTAGAAAGGCACTGAGAAGCAAAGTCCCAATATATAGTGCGATAACAAATAGGGCTGTGTAACAACTCAGGGGAACAGGCTATGGTCGTTTGGAGGCGGTAAGAAACAGTGGCAGCGCGGTCCTATAATGATAGCCGGCTAAAGGAGACGCCGTTGCACACAGTGCTAACCTGATCCTCCGTCAAATAGATGGGCGTGGCCTTACGCGTTTCGCTGGGCTCCTCCCAGCTTCGTCAGAGGCGATGCCCATCTACTCTACTGACGTTTCTTATAAGGGGACCGCGCTGCCACTGTTTCTTACCGCCTCCAAACGACCATAGCCTGTTCCCCTGAGTTGTTACACAGCCCTATTTGTTATCGCACTATATATTGGGACTTTGCTTCTCAGTGCCTTTCTAACAGCCATAAAGGGACATTAGTATCCCGGTGAGCTATATATTTAAAGTGGGCCAGTGTGTTACTCACAGTGGGACACAGACACAGTTTGAACATACAGTATCCAGTTTATCCGTGTTTGGGACAACTTATACAGAGTGCCAGCACATACCTCATATGTTTGAGGGTGAAGCTTGTAAGTGTACATCCAGATGATTTTATTGTGAATAAAGTGAAAAGGTGTTTTTTAATCTGCACTTAGATCAGCGTGTTTCTTTTCCCTGGCTGCGCTCCACACCCCTTTCTGTTTTTACAGATTTTTTGCTCACAGATCCACACCTCACGGAGATCACACCAGTGATTGGGAGGGAGCTGCACCGCAAACACACGCATCCAGACAAGGACACTCCAAGAGAGGGAAGTTTGAACTTTATGTTATCTTCTCTCATATATTGAAATGACTTTCTAAAAGGGACTATATCATCAAATTCATATGAGTCTCTGAGCTTTTATTTGCTTTGCATTGCTATTATTATTTATATTTATATCGTTTTCTATGTGCTGAATTTTTATTATCTGATTTATTGCTTATTTTATGACCACACTGTGAATTATTCACTCTTTTGCCATATACAGTGCCCCTTGCACATTTATATTTACTGCTGTGTGGCGCTACCTTAATATTGTATTATATACAGTATATTTTTTGTGTTTTCTTGTGAGGGTGTTTCCGGTTGGTTACTGATTGGTTCCCTTCTAGACACACCCCACTACTTTGGTGTTTGTTGAAGGTATAGCAGCCGTACGCTTTGGTTACAATTACTTTAGCCTGTGTGTGTGTATATATATACTTCTTTATCTATTGATCCTAGATCTTCATATTTATGGCTACCTCAGATAGTTTTGGAAATTACTTTGACCCAACTACAAGAAGTAGATTATTATCCACATCTATAGAAAAAGAAGGAGAAGAAAAAGATCCTAAAATTCTGTTTCGTAGACTAGAGAGATTGTGTAAATCACAGATCAACTGTTGGTATGACTTGATCACACTAGAAAATTTTGAAAAATATGGGATTATCCCCAAAGGGCTAAAATTATATAAAGCCAATATTTTTGAGTTAGATGAAGTCGAATATCACAGTGAGTGGGAGGAAGCAATGGACGAATGTTCCAGGAAGTTCATATCCATTCTAAAAAAAAATATAGGGACAAAAAGGTACAGAAATTGACTGAGGAGATTAACCAGATAGAAACAATTATTAATGAATATAAGGATGATGTGTTATATATCGAACTAGATAATAGGAACCGCGCTTCCTTGAAACACTTTGAGTCTGAACTTATAAAAAACAAAAAGAAAAAATTATATCATGCCCTGTATGGGGGACAAGAACAAGATAGTCAAAATATACAAACAAATTCTGAGGAAATAGGACAGGGAGAAACGGAGAGAGGGAATGATTTGAATAGACCTTTTGACAGTAGACACTTCCACATTAATGGACAACCAAAACAACAGCGTAAAAATAACTACAATAATAAAAATAGGAATCAGATGAAAAGTGACCAGAAAAAAGATAGAGATATTCAAGACACATATAGGGGGCAGAAATTTAAAGGTAATGAGTGGAGAGACAGTCCTCAGAGTGGAAATTGGAGAAATAGGTTTGGGTCTAATAGGAATAGCCCGAAAAATATGGGAGCTATACCAAAAGAGAGGACTCAAGAGGGGAATCACCCTCAAAGTAACAATAATACAAACAAAAATACCTGGGGGAATAATAATCACAAAAAAGGTGAAAATGGGCCCAAAAGGAACCCAAATAAAGATCTAACAAAAGATATGGGGGGATATTTTCCATTCAGAAGAGACCAGGTACAGGACCGTTTTTTAGACATACACCCCAGAGACCCCCCAAACGAGGGGAACAGAAATCCCAAAAGAGGTATAGAGTACGGAGAAGGGGATGTAGAGGAGGGGTGGTATGTCGAATCAAAGAACAAAAAAGGGAGAGACAAGCAATACTGAAAGCACATGGACAAAAGATTTTTAACATTTCAGAAAGAGTGCTTACTAGGGAAGAAGAGAAACTCCTAGAAAAAGGACTTTCTTTTTCACCAGATATGGTCCCTAATGATTTTGAATTATTCATTGACTTGAAAAAGCTGGTGAGGAAGCTCACTCTCACCAGACATTTTCAACTAAGGGAGAGTCACTGCATAGAGAATGAAAGTGAAAAACAGGGGGATGAATCCCTTTTAGTCCTGGAAAGTTTAGAATTAGAAAATCAGGTTTCATACGAAAATAATGAGGGAGAAGTACTTGAGATCTTACGAGATTTAGAGAATGAAGCTAAAGATATACCTATTAATCATAGCTCATTAAAGAAAAAATCCTCGTTTTACCCAACACAGTCTAAGGGTTACTGTATACCAGTCTTTGAATCTCTAATGGATAAAGAAATTAGAGAAATCTGTAACAAAAATAAGATCGACAATAAAAAACGATTACATTATGGGAAGGGTAACCTTTCCAGACTGGAATTATGTGCTCTTAAAAATCTTAGTGAAGATAGAAGTATCATCATCCGCAACGCCGATAAAGGCGGCGGTATTGTGGTACAAAATAGACAAGAGTACATTAAGGAAGCAGTTCGCCTGTTGTCAGATACAGAGACTTACTGCACTTTAGATAAAAATCCCACCAAGGATTTTTTAAATGAATATGAGAATCTTATTAGAGATGGCAAAAAGAAAGGCGTTTTATCTAAAACTGAATTTGACTACCTGGTGGTGGAGAACCCTGTCCTACCGATTTTTTATCATTTACCCAAGATTCACAAGGGCCTAACAGATCCCCCAGGTAGGCCCATTGTGTCGGGGATAGGGGGACTCACCACCAGGTTGTCTGAGTATGTGGATGTCATATTGAAACCCATGGTACCCTGTTTAAGGTCCTATGTAAGGGACACACCACATTTACTAGAGTTGGTGGAGGGTCTCGAGTGGAAAGAGGATTATATATGGATAACGATGGATGTGTGCGCATTGTACACTTCCATCCCACATTCTCTAGGTATAACAGCTGTAAAATACTTCCTGGAGAAAAGTGGATATATAAATGAAATACAGAGTAGTTTCTTAGAGTCAGCAATGGATTTCATTTTGACCAGGAACTATTTCTTATTCGAAAACAGGTACCTCCTACAAAAAAGAGGGACCGCAATGGGGACTAAATTTGCCCCCAATTTTGCGAACCTCTAAATGGGGTGGTGGGAGGACCTGTTCATTTTCAATAAGGAGAATCCATATAAACCTCACATAATAAGATGGCATCGATACATAGATGACATTCTGATAGTGTGGCAGGGCCCTGCTGAAGGGATTAGACTGTTCCTTGAATATGTAAATAAGAATGTAATGAACCTGAATTTCACCATGGAGTTTAATTCTAAAAAAGTCACGTTTCTAGATCTTGAACTAATAAAAGAGGGATCAAGTATATACACCAGTCTATATAGAAAGCCCACGGACACCAACGGGTATCTACATGCCCATAGTGGACACCACGAGAAATGGAAAAGAAACATCTCTTTTGGACAGTTTCAGAGGGCCAGGCGAAATTGTACCAAAGATACTGATTTCCTACGAGAAGCAGAAATAATCAAAAACAGATTTCTGGCAAAAGGCTATCCTGAAGCAATGTTAGTAGATACGCAGGAACGAGTAGGTAAGATGGATAGGAACACACTTGTGAAAGGGAAGGCAAAGTGTGAAAAAACAAAACAACTATATACATCAGAGAATAGACAAGGGAAGAAAAAGGAAAAAAGGAAAATACAACTGGTCACTAGATACAATAGAGCCTCTAGAGATATAGAGAAAGCAATAAAGAGACACTGGCCTATACTAATGCAGGACCCAATTTTGAGGGATTCTATTAATGAACAAGGTCAGGTAGTTTTTAAGCGAAATATTAACATCAAGAATAAAATTAGCCCAAGTATGTTGAGACCTGCTAGTAAAGATCCATGGCTACAGAAACACACACACAGCTTTTTTAAATGTGGTAGAAAAAACTGTAAATGCTGTGCTCACCAAAATCCACAGAATAAATCTTTTGGAATCCTAAGAAATGACAACGAATACAAAATTAAAAGTTTAATGACGTGTAAAACCAGTTATGTGGTATATCTCCTGAGGTGCTCCTGTGACAAAATTTACGTTGGACGCACGAAGCGCCAGATAAAAACGAGGTTCGGGGAGCACCTCAGGAATATAGAAAATGGTCTAGAGAGTCATGGTCT
Organism: Bombina bombina; assembly: GCF_027579735.1. Classification (NCBI taxonomy): domain Eukaryota; kingdom Metazoa; phylum Chordata; class Amphibia; order Anura; family Bombinatoridae; genus Bombina; species Bombina bombina. The sequence continues at coordinate 447,780,186 of NC_069502.1, forward strand.
ATCAGCACATTTTTTGGAGTGTCATAATAGAGATAGTGCAGGGTTAACTGTAGTTGCCATTGAACATATTAGGAACAGAATGAGGGGAGGGGATCGCCTCCTTGAGTTGAGAAAACGGGAGACGTATTGGATCCATAGACTGGGGTCTATGGGTCCAGACGGCCTTAACCGTGATATTGATTTAGCTGCATTTCTAGACACTTAGTAGGATATATATTGGTTGCCTGCACAGACCTTTTTTATATTACAGGCAGTTTATGTTTAAGCTTGTTACACTAATATTAGAGTGAGAGTATTTCGTTTAGATGTTTTAGATAAACTTGCAGTTCTAACACATTTTTTAATCAAAAATTTTTTACTATGTTTCATTGCTCTCTTTCTCGATATTTATATTTTTAAGTTTTTATTTGTAACTCTTATGTGTTTTGCTTACTATGTAATTTATATTTGTTGCCATGATGAAAGTTTTATGGTTACATTTTATATTGACTTGCTTGCATCTGAGAAATATTAGTTTATATTCTGTGCATTTTATCTTCTGTGTATTATGTGTAACAGCTGTGCAGGCCCAGCTACTAGTTACTATGATATGTGGGTGTGTTACCAAATGGTTAGCCAGGATTGGCTAAAGCACAGTATAGGACACCCCTTATAAGAAACGTCAGTAGAGTAGATGGGCATCGCCTCTGACGAAGCTGGGAGGAGCCCAGCGAAACGCGTAAGGCCACGCCCATCTATTTGACGGAGGATCAGGTTAGCACTGTGTGCAACGGCGTCTCCTTTAGCCGGCTATCATTATAGGACCGCGCTGCCACTGTTTCTTACCGCCTCCAAACGACCATAGCCTGTTCCCCTGAGTTGTTACACAGCCCTATTTGTTATCGCACTATATATTGGGACTTTGCTTCTCAGTGCCTTTCTAACAGCCATAAAGGGACATTAGTATCCCGGTGAGCTATATATTTAAAGTGGGCCAGTGTGTTACTCACAGTGGGACACAGACACAGTTTGAACATACAGTATCCAGTTTATCCGTGTTTGGGACAACTTATACAGAGTGCCAGCACATACCTCATATGTTTGAGGGTGAAGCTTGTAAGTGTACATCCAGATGATTTTATTGTGAATAAAGTGAAAAGGTGTTTTTTAATCTGCACTTAGATCAGCGTGTTTCTTTTCCCTGGCTGCGCTCCACACCCCTTTCTGTTTTTACAGATTTTTTGCTCACAGATCCACTACTGCAATGCCCCTTGGTCTTAGAACCGCTAGAAGGGACCCTAGTACCTTTGTGAAAATCCTTGGAGCAGTGGCTAATCCGAATGGAAGTGCCACAAACTGGTAATGCTTGTCCAGAAAAGCAAACCTTAGGAACTGATGATGTTCCTTATGGATAGGAATATGTAGGTACGCATCCTTTAAATCCACGGTAGTCATAAATTGACTTTCCTGGATGGTGGGTAGGATCGTTCGAATAGTTTCCATTTTGAACGATGGTACCCTGAGAAATTTGTTTAGGATCTTCAGATCCAAAATTGGTCTGAATGTTCCCTCTTTTTTGGGAACTATGAACAGATTGGAATAAAATCCCATTCCTTGTTCTCTTATTGGAACTGGATGTATCACTCCCATCTTTAACAGGTCTTCTACACAATGTAAGAATGCCTGTCTCTTTATTTGTTTTGAAGATAAGTGAGACCTGTGGAACCTTCCCCTTGGGGGTAGTTCCTTGAATTCCAGGAGATAACCTTGAGAAACTATTTCTAGCGCCCAAGGATCCTGAACATCTCTTGCCCAAGCCTGAGCAAAGAGAGAGAGTCTGCCCCCCACTAGATCCGGTCCCGGATCGGGGGCTATCCCTTCATGCTGTTTTGGTAGCAGGGGTAGGCTTCTTGGCCTGCTTACCTTGTTCCAGCCTTGCATTGGTTTCCAGGCTGGTTTGGGTTGTGAAGTATTACCCTCTTGCTTAGAGGATGCAGAATTAGAGGCTGGTCCGTTTCTGCGAAAGGGACGAAAATTAGGCTTATTTTTAGCCTTAAAAGACCTATCCTGTGGGAGGGCGTGGCCCTTTCCCCCAGTGATGTCTGAAATAATCTCTTTCAAATCTGGTCCAAATAATGTTTTACCTTTGAAAGGAATGTTAAGCAATTTTGTCTTGGATGACACATCCGCTGACCAAGACTTTAGCCAAAGCGCTCTGCGCGCCACGATAGCAAACCCTGAATTTTTCGCCGCTAATCTAGCTAATTGCAAAGCGGCATCTAAAACAAAAGAGTTAGCCAATTTAAGTGCTTGAACTCTGTCCAAAACCTCCTCATACGAAGATTCTTTACTGAGCGACTTTTCTAGTTCCTCGAACCAGAAACACGCTGCCGTAGAGACAGGAACAATGCATGAAATTGGTTGTAGAAGGTAACCTTGCTGTACAAAAATCTTTTTAAGCAAGCCCTCTAATTTCTTATCCATAGGATCTTTGAAAGTACAACTATCTTCGATAGGAATAGTAGTGCGTTTGTTTAGAGTAGAAACCGCCCCCTCGACCTTGGGGACTGTCTGCCATAAGTCCTTTCTGGGGTCGACTATAGGAAATAATTTCTTAAATATAGGGGGGGGGAACAAAAGGTATGCCAGGCTTTTCCCACTCTTTATTTACTATCCGCCACCCGCTTGGGTATAGGAAAAGCGTCGGGGGGCACCGGAACCTCTAGGAACTTGTCCATCTTACATAATTTCTCTGGAATGACCAAATTGTCACAATCATCCAGAGTAGATAACACCTCCTTAAGCAGTGCGCGGAGATGTTCTAATTTAAATTTAAATGTCACAACATCAGGTTCAGCTTGATGAGAAATTTTTCCTGAATCTGAGATTTCTCCATCAGACAAAACCTCCCTCATGGCCCCTTGAGATTGGTGTGAGGGTATGTCAGAACAGTTATCAGCGCCCTCTTGCTCTTCAGTGTTTAAAAAAGAGCAATCGCGCTTTCTCTGATAAGTAGGCATTTTGGATAAAAGATTTGCTATGGAGTTATCCATTACAGCCGTTAATTGTTGCATGGTAATAAGTATTGGCGCACTAGATGTACTAGGGGCCTCCTGTGTGGGCAAAACTGGTGTAGACACAGTAGGGGATGATGTAGTATCATGTTTACTCCCCTCATTTGAGGAATCATCTTGGGCAATATCATTATCTGTTGCATTACTGTCCTTACTTTGTTTGGACACTATGGCACAATTATCACATAAATTTAAATGGGGAGACACATTGGCTTTCATACATATAGAACATAGCTTATCTGATGGTACAGACATGTTAAACAGGCTTAAACTTGTCAACAAAGCACAAAAAACGTTTTAAAATAAAACCGTTACTGTCTCTTTAAATTTCAAACTGAAAACACTTTATTACTGAATATGTGAAAAAGTATGAAGGAATTGTTCAAAAATTACCAAAATTTCACCACAGTGTCTTAAAGCATTAAAAGTATTGCACACCAAATTTCAGAGCTTTAACCCTTAAAATTTTTTAAATTTTTTAAATTTAACCCCTATACAGTCCCAGCTATATGCTTTGCTGAGACCCAACCAAGCCCAGAGGGGAATACGATACCAAATGACGCCTTCTAGAAGCTTTTTTTTAGTGATTCTTATATCCTCACACATGCATCTGCATGCCTTGCTCTCCAAAAACAACTGCGCAGTAATGGCGCGAAAATGAGGCTCAGTCTATAACTAGAAAGGCCCCCAGACTAAAAAAGGTGTCCAACACAGTCCCTGCCGTTTTTTAAACGGTCCCCAAGATTATAATGCCAATTATTAGCTAGAATCTGCATAATATGCCCCAATAAAGCAATCGTTTTAGCCCATAAAAATGTCTACCAGTTTTTAAGCCCTTTTTTAAGCCCTTTATTCTTTTATGTTTGACTAAGAAAATGGCTTACCGGTCCCCATGAGGGGAAATGACAGCCTTCCAGCATTACATGGTCTTGTTAGAAATATGGCTAGTCATACCTTAAGCAGAAAAGACTGCTAACTGTTTCCCCCAACTGAAGTTACTTCATCTCAACAGTCCTGTGTGGAAACAGCAATCGATTTTAGTTACTGTCTGCTAAAATCATCTTCCTCTTACAAACAGAAATCTTCATCCTTTTCTGTTTCAGAGTAAATAGTACATACCAGCACTATTTTAAAATAACAAACACTTGATAGAAGAATAAAAACTACATTTAAACACCAAAAAACTCTTAACCATCTCCGTGGAGATGTTGCCTGTGCAACGGCAAAGAGAATGACTGGGGTGGGCGGAGCCTAGGAGGGATCATGTGACCAGCTTTGCTGGGACTCTTTGCCATTTCCTGTTGGGGAAGAGAATATCCCACAAGTAAGGATGACGCCGTGGACCGGACACACCAATGTTGGAGAAAACTTTATATTTTTGCAGTGGCTGCATTGCTCTTTTGTGAAAACTAATATATTTTTTTTTATAAAATATAGTTTTACAAATGGTGTTGAAATAGAAAAATGTAGAGCACCCACACTGTATTATGCACACTATTCCCAAGCAAATTATACAGATGGCAAAAAGCTGCCAACATTACTTCTGTCACAGGGTTCAACAATACCCGAGTACCAAGATTGCAACACTCAGTATTAAGAGGCAAAGCTTCAGGGTATGCAGCTTTATAGCATCAATAAATACAATATAATGGCATAATCAACAAATGCAGAATAAAAATAAAAAAAATGCAGTCTAAATTTCAAATGATTAGATTTTTTTTCTGAAAAAAATGTCAGTTACTTCCATTTTCCTTTCCCCCTGTATAATGTAAAAACGCCATAGCCATAAGTGGCTAAAAAACGGTGGCTACATTTAGCCACCAATCAGCAAGCAATATCCAGGTGCTGAACCAAAAATGGTCTGGTTCATAAGCTTACATTCCTGCTTTTCAAATAAAGATACCAAGAGAATAAAGAAAAAATGATAGTATAAGTAAATTAGAAAATTGCAAGAACTGTGGTAACAAACTTTCAAAGTGACACAAAAGATATATAGTTAATGTTAACTGCTTGTAAATACTAGAAGGTCTGCCTAAACTGTGTTGCTTCAAATAGTTAGATACAGTAAAAACCTGATTTTAAAAGAGAACAAAGTAGATTTATGTAATTATTCCTTATAAAAGAGGGAACAATATCGTATATAGAGAAAATATGAAACAAACTTACGGATGCATTTTTTGTACAATATAAGCTAGAAATACAGAAGATGTAACAGTAAAGAAATTCTTATAAAAACACATCATACAGTGACAATACCGAAGTGCTGCTTGCTGAACTTTCTGCCAAATCTGGAATCTTGTAAGATTACTACATCTATATATCAGGGGTGTACTACTTTATCATCAATCATGGTCACACTAACTCTACACCCACACCATTAGAAGGCCAATCAGCACATTTTAGAATACTACTAATCAAAATATAGAAAACCAGTGAAGAATTCTTTAGCTTTAACATTGTTTTGACATGCACAAATGGCAACATGCTAGAGACGTCCTTGTTGTGTTAAAGATAACCAAATACACACATACCTCTCTGAGTTTTATTTCACATATCTCCATACAGACCTATACAGTATTTAGTTTGAACATATACATCAGTAGTGGACCCACTTAACAGAGGTCCCTGGTGCAAAAAAAATATTTTGGTGCCCCCCAAAGGTAACTCGGTAGTAAGTAATGGTGATAATATGCATGCTGCTCTATATAATGGTTTTAAATATAGGTAGATGGACTTGCAACCTGCACTAATAAAAAAATAAAAACACATTCTGCAAACAGCTATGTATATATTGGCTGCTATGGGCCCCCCTCAGCACTTGGGCTCTGGTGACACTGCACCTGCTGCACCAGTGGTAGTTCCACCCCTGATATACATGGTAAGATATTCTTTGAAGGGTTGCTGTGGTCCTCCAGGCTCCAAGTCAGTCAAACTTGATTAGATAATGCAAGAGGGTATTAGCCTATGACACAGGGGCGTATTAATGGATAGGCCAACAAGGCCGATGCCTAGGGTGGCAAACCCTGGGGGGCAGCACTTGAATATCTGGCTGCATTAAAAAAAAAAAATTTGAACGGGCGGCTTACCGCCATATGGTCACGTGACGTTTTTGACCAGCCAGCTTCCACTATCCGTTTGCATGCTGTGGAGTGGCAGAGCCAGTGAGGACTGGAGCGGGAGGCGACAAACTCAGCTAGGACACTCAGTCTCTGCCACAGAGTCACTCGTCAGACTCAGTACTACTAGTGTCTGCTCTGTACTTAGTCATCACTAGTCAAGTCAGTATCTTGGTCACGGGTGGGTGATAGAGGAGGCCGATGCCTATGGGAGTTTAATCACTTTGTGCGGTCAACTGGCATGGCAATAATAGCGTTAAATCAACCACTATGTGTTATTGGCAATAAAAGGGGTTAAATATATGCGCTGTGTGTTTGTAGCAATGGCAATATGGGTGTTTAATCCTTGATCTGTGTGTTACATGATGATGTCTGCTTTGTTCATGTTACTGGCAATATTGGTATTAAATCCCTCTTCAGTGTGTATTACCGCCAATATTAAATCACTTCACTGCATAAAAGAGGGTTAAAGTCATTGCTCTGTGTGGGCTAAATTAATTCAGGAACGGTTCTTCGCTATAATACTTGGGGCAGCAAACTTTGGTGAGCAAAAACTTGACTTCAGGACCAACTATCAAGGGAGTGGATGTTATATAAGTCACCCTTCATATGCATTTAGGTTTAAATCAACCTAACTGAGTGAATGCAAGCACTAAAAAAAAAAAAAAAAAAAAAAAAAAAAAGTTACACACTGACCAAAAAATATTATGGCTTAATAAGGTCTAAAACCTGGGCGTGGGGTCAGCAGAATTTTCAGTGCCTAGGGCAGCACAAAACCTAAATACGCAACTGCAATGACGTGTTCTAGTTAACTCTTCCATACATAATTACACTATTGTATCCAATTGGGTAACTTTAAGTTACTTAAATTCGGGATTCTTCTTCCCTTTATATCTTGAACATTCAGTGGGATGTTTGTTTATTGGTCGGTTTCTCCAATATTCAACTGGAGGGGAAAATTACCTTACTAGAGGGTATATGGTTTTAGGGACAATGATCTAAAGCTTTAAAAACACAAATTTTACCTTGAGAAATGTTTATCTCAATATGCAGTGTTCTGAATGTGAAGGTGAAATTCCTATATTGCAATATGAGGTAAAAAAAAAACCAAAAACAAAAAAACTCAGAAATGTTTAAATCAGGTTCATAGTACCTTGAGGTTGTAATGTTAGAGTTTTTTTTTTTGGGGGGGGGGTTCTATGTGTAAATGTGATTGGGGATTCTGCACCCAGATTTTGTGACAGTAAATTTAAAAGGGATTAGATTAAATTGCATCTGTATAGCTTGTTTAAAGGGACATGATGCCCAAATGTTGAAGCACTTGAAAGTGACGTAGCATAGCTGTAAAAATTTGACTAGAATATATCACCTGAACATCTCTGTTTTAAAGGAATATATTTACCTCCAAATTTTCTATGTATAACAACCCCATTGTAAAGAGACTTTAGTCCCAGGACTTCAAAGGGAGTGTGTATCTAGCATGTGCAGTCACAGTCATGTTCATTTCCTATTCAGTTTAAAGGGACACTGTACCCAAAAAAATTATTTTGTGATTCAGACTGAGCATGAAATTATAAGCAACTTTCTAATTTACTCCTATTATCAAATTTTCTTCATTCTCTTGGTATCTTTAATTGAAATGCAAGAATGTAAGTTTAGATGCCGGCCCATTTTTGGTGAACAACCTGGGTTGTCCTTGCTGATTGGTGGATAAATTCATCCACCAATAAAAAAGTGCTGTCCAGAGTACTGAAACCAAAAAAAGCTTAGATGCCTTTTTCAAATAATGATAGCAAGAGAACAAAGAAAAATTGATAATAGGAGTAAATTAGAAAGTTGCTTAAAATTGCATGTTCTTTCTGAATTACAAAAGAAAAAATTTGGGTTCAGTGTCCCTTTAAGGAAGTTTACTGTGAAATCTCATGAGATCACAGCAAAGCAATGCATGAGCTCAGCACTGCTGATACTTGTTGGCTAGTGTTTTGTTTTCTTCAACTTGCTCAAACTGTTCATAGAGCACTTACTCTGGTGAGATGAAATATTGAAGTAAAATATCTTCCCTTTTTACATAGAGATGTTCAGGTGATTTTTTTTTAAATATCAGCTTTTTACAGTTAAGCTGCATTAGTTACAAGTGATTTAGCATATCAGTATTATGTCCCTTTAAGTATAGGCTTACCAGAAGTCCCACTTTTACTGGGATTGTCCCGGTTTGGAGGTGCTGTCCCAGTGTCCCACCCGGTTGTTCATTCTGTCCCAGTAGTGTTGCCACCTCCAGGTTTCAAATCATGTGTTCGGGTTTCAGACCACCTGAAACCCAGACACATTATTCAAAATGACTGGACTGTGGCTCTCCAGCATAGTTGGATGCTGGTACTTTGTTACATACAGCTCTGCTTAGCTTAACGTTCGTGTCCTTCAAAGTTTAGTAATACAGGCTGAGTGAGCAGCATAGAGTTTTTTTTAATTTTGTAGTACTACTTGGTTTATTATTCTAAGAATTTAACACCCCCCCCCCCCCCGACCCCTGGTGACATTGCCGGCAATACACCTTTAGGGGAATCATATGGGTATGACCAGGAAGTGCAGACAGGCAGGATTTTTGGCGTGGATCTTGCTGTACTTCATGCAGAATAGCATTTTGGCTATAATCTTCCTGCATTATGGTATAGAGTAGCCTCTTAAACAGCTTTAGCAGGTACGTGTTTCTTTTTTACTTTCATTCAATGTTGTATTTATGCCTTATCAGTATTTGGCTCTGTTCCTTAATTAGACACATAAAACACATATTACACTGCAGATATTAAATTGTGAAATTGATAATTATGAAAGTGATAATTATGCTTGATGTTTGGCATTATTTAGAATCTGAGATTTAGATTAATGATATATTTGCCATGACAACGTAATGGTGCCTTTTTCACTAGGGGGTGGTGTTATGGTCTATTTAAACTGTGTGATTCACTTGTTTGACTGAGGAAGGGTAGAGTATCCACGAAACATTACACACATGAAAGCTACTACTTTAAAAGGACCGGTAATTGCCACGCCCCCTTGACCACGGTCCTGACCACACCCCCATTGGCAACGCACCAGGTGGTCCCAGTTTCACCTCTAAAAATTATGGTAAGCCTATTTAAGTATAGTGTTTCATATTAGGGAAATCAATCTATATTTCTATCATTTCCACTTAAGGTGGTTTTCTCTCTGAATTTTAATGTTAAAAACTTATGCCAGGATTTATATCATTAAAAGAACTCTAAACAAAAGAACATTGTGGATTTGAAAAGAAACCACTTTGTGCTTGAGTTGACTTATTGTACAAACAACTTGGTCACGAATACATTTTAGAATTGCTTCACTGAGAAAAAGAGCCTGCAGTTCTACACATTGTCACTGAAATGAGACCAAAAAGGAGTCTTGCTAGTAAGTATTCAGAACAAAAAGGTTTCAAAAGGGACAAGGGTGGAGGAAATTCTGAAGGTAAATCACACCTATCATAAAAAGATAAAAGGATTTATAGTGAGTGGAATTCCTAAAAGTTTTAAAAAGACACTAAACTTACTATGGTTACTAAATAACTTAAATGGACAATAAAATCAGAATTAAACTTTCATATAAACACGAATCTAGAGCATGTGATTTTACATATATTTCCACTTTATTTCTATATTTTTATATGCTTGATTTTGTTGGTATCCTTTGTTGACAATCATACCTAGGTAGGCTTGGGAGCAGCAATGCCCTACTGGGAGCTAACTGTTGATTGGTGGCACTACATATATGACTTGTCATTGGTTCACCTGATGTGCTCAGCTAGCTACAAGTAGTGCATTCCTGCTCTTTCAACAAAAGGATACCAAGAGAATTAAAAAGGGACATGAAACCGCAAATTTTATTTACAGATTCAGATAGAGCATGCAACTTTAAACAACGTTACAATTTACTTATATTATAAAAGTTGTCTTTGAACTCTTGATATACTTTGTTAAAAAGCAGGGAGGTACACTCAGGAGAGTGCACATCAGCAGCACTAAATGGCGGCAGTTTCGAAACAGCACTAGATGGCAGCACTTTTCCTGCCATGTATTACTCCAGAAATATGCACACTATCTGCTTAGGTATCTCTTCAACAAAGAATACATAAGAACAAAGCAAAATAGATATCAGAAATAAATTGTAAAGTTATTTTATTGTAGGCTCTGTCTGATTCACAAAAACATAATTTATGCTTACCTGATAAATTTATTTCTCTTGTGGTGTATCCAGTCCACGGATCATCCATTACTTGTGGGATATTCTCCTTCCCAACAGGAAGTTGCAAGAGGATCACCCACAGCAGAGCTGCTATATAGCTCCTCCCCTCACTGCCATATCCAGTCATTCGACCGAAACAAGACGAGAAAGGAGAAACCATAGGGTGCAGTGTTGACTGTAGTTTAATTAAAATTTAGACCTGCCTTAAAAGGACAGGGCGGGCCGTGGACTGGATACACTACAAGAGAAATAAATTTATCAGGTAAGCATAAATTATGTTTTCTCTTGTTAAGTGTATCCAGTCCACGGATCATCCATTACTTGTGGGATACCAATACCAAAGCTAAAGTACACGGATGATGGGAGGGACAAGGCAGGAACTTAAACGGAAGGAACCACTACATGTAGAACCTCTCTCCCAAAAACAGCCTCCGAAGAAGCAAAAGTGTCAAATTTGTAAAATTTTGAAAAGGTGTGAAGCGAAGACCAAGTCGCAGCCTTGCAAATCTGTTCAACAGAGGCCTCATTTTTAAAGGCCCAGGTGGAAGCCACAGCTCTAGTAGAATGAGCTGTAATCCTTTCAGGGGGCTGCTGTCCAGCAGTCTCATAGGCTAAGCGTATTATGCTCCGAAGCCAAAAGGAGAGAGAGGTTGCCGAAGCTTTTTGACCTCTCCTCTGTCCAGAGTAAACGACAAACAGGGCAGATGTTTAACGAAAATCTTTAGTAGCCTGTAACTAAAACTTCAAGGCACGGACTACGTCCAGATTATTCAAAAGACGTTCCTTCTTTGAAGAAGGATTAGGACACAATGATGGAACAACAATCTCTTGATTGATATTCCTGTTAGAAACCACCTTAGGTAAAAACCCAGGTTTGGTACGCAGAACTACCTTGTCTGAATGAAAAATCAGATAAGGAGAATCACAATGTAAGGCAGATAACTCAGAGACTCTTCGAGCCGAGGAAATAGCCATCAAAAACAGAACTTTCCAAGATAAAAGTTTAATATCAATGGAATGAAGGGGTTCAAACGGAACTCCCTGAAGAACTTTAAGAACCAAGTTTAAGCTCCACGGGGGAGCAACAGTTTTAAACACAGGCTTAATCCTAACCAAAGCCTGACAAAATGCCTGGACGTCTGGAACTTCTGCCAGACGCTTGTGCAAAAGAATAGACAGAGCAGAGATCTGTCCTTTTAAAGAACTAGCTGATAAGCCTTTGTCCAAACCCTCTTGGAGAAAGGACAATATCCTAGGAATTCTAACCTTACTCCATGAGTAACTCGTGGATTCACACCAATAAAGATATTTACGCCATATCTTATGGTAGATTTTCCTGGTGACAGGCTTCCGAGCCTGTATTAAGGTATCAATGACTGACTAGGAGAAGCCACGCCTTGATAGAATCAAGCGTTCAATCTCCATGCAGTCAGTCTCAGAGAAAGTAGATTTGGATGATTGAAAGGACCTTGTATTAGAAGGTCCTGCCTCAGAGGCAGAGTCCATGGTGGAAGAGATGACATGTCCACTAGGTCTGCATACCAGGTCCTGCGTGGCCACGCAGGCGCTATCAGAATCACTGATGCTCTCTCCTGTTTGATTTTGGCAATCAGTTGAGGGAGCAGAGGAAACCGTGGAAACACATAGGCCAGGTTGAAGAACCAAGGAGCTGCTAAAGCATCTATCAGCGTTGCTCCCGGGTCCCTGGACCTGGATCCGTAACAAGGAAGCTTGGCGTTCTGGCGAGATGCCATGAGATCCATTTCTGGTTTGCCCCAACGATGGACCAGTTGAGCAAACACCTCCGGATGGAGTTCCCACTCCCCTGGATGAAAAGTCTGACGACTTAGAAAATCCGCCTCCCAGTTCTCTACGCCTGGGATGTGGATCGCTGACAGGTGGCAAGAGTGAGACTCTGACCAGCGAATTATCTTTGAGACTTCTAACATCGCTAGGGAACTCCTGGTTCCCCCTTGATGGTTGATGTAAGCCACAGTCGTGATGTTGTCCGACTGAAATCTGATGAACCTCAGTGTTGCTAACTGAGGCCAAGCTAGAAGAGCATTGAATATTGCTCTTAACTCCAGAATATTTATTGGGAGGAGTTTCTCCTCCTGAGTCCACGATCCCTGAGTCTTCAGGGAGTTCCAGACTGCGCCCCAACCTAGAAGGCTGGCATCTGTTGTTACAATCGTCCAATCTGGCCTGCGAAAGGTCATACCCTTGGACAGATGGACCCGAGAAAACCACAAGAGAAGAGAATCTCTGGTCTCTTGATCCAGATTTAGTAGAGGGGACAAATCTGAGTAATCCCCATTCCACTGACTTAGCATGCATAATTGCAGCGGTCTGAGATGCAGGCGCGCAAATGGCACTATGTCCATTGCCGCTACCATTAAGCCGATTACTTCCATGCACTGAGCCACTGACGGGCGTGGAATGGAATGAAGGACACGGCAAGCATTTAGAAGTTTTGATAACCTGGACTCCGTCAGGTAAATTTTCATCTCTACAGAATCTATAAGAGTCCCTAGGAAGGAGACTCTTGTGAGTGGTGATAGAGAACTCTTTTCCATGTTCACCTTCCACCCATGCGACCTCAGAAATGCCAGAACTATCTCTGTATGAGACTTGGCAATTTGAAAGCTTGACGCCTGTATCAGGATGTTGTCTAGATACGGAGCCACCGCTATGCCTCGCGGTCTTAGAACCGCCAGAAGTGAGCCCAGAACCTTTGTAAAAATTTTCGGGGCAGTGGCCAACCCGAAGGGAAGAGCTACAAATTGGTAATGCCTGTCTAGAAAGGCAAACCTTAGGAACCGATGATGATCTTTGTGAATCGGTATGTGAAGGTAGGCATCCTTTAAGTCCACTGTGGTCATGTACTGACCCTCTTGGATCATGGGTAGGATGGTCCGAATAGTTTCCATTTTGAATGATGGAACTCTGAGGAATTTGTTTAAGATCTTTAGATCCAAGATTGGTCTGAAGGTTCCCTCTTTCTTGGGAACCACAAACAGATTTGAATAAAATCCCTGTCCTTGTTCCGTCCACGGAACTGGATGGATCACTCCCATTACTAGGAGGTCTTGCACACAGCTTAGGAATGCCTCTTTCTTTATCTGGTTTGATGATAACCTTGAAAGATGAAATCTTTCTTGTGGAGGAGAAGCTTTGAAGTCCAGAAGATATCCCTGAGATATGATCTCCAACGCCCAGGGATCCTGAACATCTCATGCCCACGCCTGGGCGAAGAGAGAAAGTCTGCCCCCTACTAGATCCGTTTCCGGATAGGGGGCCGTTCCTTCATGCTGTCTTGGGGGCAGCAGCAGGCTTCCTGGCCTGCTTGCCCTTGTTCCAGGACTGGTTAGGTTTCCAGGCCTGTCTGGAATGAGCAACAGTTCCCTCTTGTTTTGAAGCGGAGGAAGTTGATGCTGCGCCTGCCTTGAAATTTCGAAAGGCACAAAAATTAGACTGTTTGGCCTTTGATTTGGCCCTGTCCTGAGGAAGGGTATGACCCTTGCCCCCAGTAATGTCAGCAATAATTTCCTTCAAGCCAGGCCCGAATAAGGTCTGCCCCTTGAAAGGAATGTTGAGTAATTTAGACTTTGAAGTCACGTCAGCTGACCAGGATTTAAGCCATAGCGCCCTACGCGCCTGGATGGCGAATCCGGAATTCTTAGCCGTTAGTTTAGTCAAATGAACAATGGCATCAGAAACAAATGAGTTAGCTAGCTTAAGCGTTCTAAGCTTGTCAATAATTTCATTCAATGGAGCTGTCTGTATGGCCTCTTCCAGGGCCTCAAACCAGAATGCCGCCGCAGCAGTGACAGGCGCAATGCATGCAAGGGGCTGTAAAATAAAACCTTGTTGAATAAACATTTTCTTAAGGTAACCCTCCAATGTTTTATCCATTGGATCTGAAAAAGCACAACTGTCCTCAACCGGGATAGTGGTACGCTTTGCTAAAGTAGAAACTGCTCCCTCCACCTTAGGGACCGTCTGCCATAAGTCCCGTGTAGTGGCGTCTATTGGAAACATTTTTCTAAATATAGGAGGTGGGGAAAAGGGCACACCGGGTCTATCCCACTCCTTGCTAATAATTTCTGTAAGCCTTTTAGGTATAGGAAAAACGTCAGTACACACCGGCACCGCATAGTATCTAGCCAGCCTACACAATTTCTCTGGAATTGCAACTGTGTTACAGTCATTCAGAGCAGCTAATACCTCCCCAAGCAATACACGGAGGTTCTCAAGCTTAAATTTAAAATTAGAAATCTCTGAATCAGGTCTCCCCGAGTCAGAGATGTCACCCACAGACTGAAGCTCTCCGTCCTCATGTTCTGCATACTGTGAGGCAGTCCACGGATCATCTTAATTACTGTTGGGAACCAATACCCAAGCTAGAGGACACTGATGATAAAGGGAGGGGCACGACAGTAATCCTAAACAGAAAGCACCACTGCTTGAAGAACCCTTCCTCCCAAAAGAAGCATCAGCCGAAGGAAAAGTATCATATTTAGAAAATAGTATGCAAAGATGACCAAGTAGCAGCCTTGCAAAGCTGATCTACAGAAGTTCCATTTTTTAAGGACCAAGAAGATGAAACAGCCCTCGTGGAATGAGCCGTGATTTTCTCAGGAGGCTGCTGTCCAGTAGTCTCATATGCCAAACGAATAATACTCCTCAACCAACAAGAAAGAGAAGAAGCCGTAGCTTTCTGTCCCTTACACTTCCCAAAAAAAAAAAAACAACAAGTAAAAAAGAAGATTGACGAAAATCCTTAGTTGCCTGCAAATAATATATTTCAATGCACGAACTACATCCAGGTTGTGCAATAAACGTTCCTTCTGAGAAGGAGGATTAGGACACAAAGAAGGAACAACAATTTCTTGATTAATATTCTTATCTGAAACAACCTTGGGAAGGAAACCCATGGAAGTACGCAGATCTATCTTATCAGAATGAAAAAGAAGATTCATACTGCAAAGCTGAAAGCTCCGAAACTCTTCGAGCCAAAGAGATTGCAACCAAAAACAAAAAACTTTCCATGACAGTAACTTAATATCCATAGCATGCATAGGCTCAAACGGAGCCTGTTGAAGAACTCTAAGAATCAAATTAAGACTCCAAGGAGGAGTCGCAAACCTGAACGAAGGCCAGATTCTAACCAGGGCCTGACAGAAAGACTGAACATCTGGCACATCCGCCAAACATTTGTGCAACAAAATAGACAAAGCAGAAACCCGTCTCCAGACCCACTTGGAGAGAAGACAAAATCCTAGGAATCTTAACTTTACTCCAAGAGTATCCCCTAGATTGACACCAATACAGATATCTACGCCATATATTGTGATAAATCCTGCCTGAATCATAGTCTCAATAACCGACTCAGAAAACCCACTCTTGGATAAAATCAAGCATTCAATTTCTAAACAGTCAGCTTCAGAGAAACGAGATTTGGATGAAGGAAGGACCCTTGAAGTAGGTGGTCCTTCCTCAACGGAAGATTCCAAGGGGGGGGGCGGGGGATGACAGCTCCATCAGATCTGCATACCAGATTCTGCGAGGCCACGCTGGTGCAATGAGAATCACTGACGCCCTCTCTTGCCTGATCTGAGCAATGACCCGAGGAAGAAGAGCAAACTGAGAAAACACATATGCTAGACTGAACCTCCAAGGAACTGCTAGATCATCTATCAAAAACGCCCGAGGATCCCTTGACCTTGATCCGTACTTCGGGAGCTTGGCATTCTGACGAGACGCCATGAGAGCCAACTCCGGATGTCCCAAAACTGGAGAACACCTCCAGATGAAGTTCCGACTCCCCCAGATGAAAAGTATGAAAAGTCTGTCTGCTCAGAAAATCCGATTCCCAATTGTCCACCCCTGGAATGTGGATTGCAGACAGACAGCAATTGTGAGCCTCCGCCCACTGAATAATCTTGGCTACCTCTGTCATGGCTAAGGAACGCCGAGTTCCCCCCTGATGATTGATGTAAGCCACTGACGTAACGTTGTCCGACTGAAATCTGATAAACTGGGCTGAAGCTAACTGAGGCCAGGCCAGGCAAGCATAGAAAAATGCCCTCAGTTCTAGAATATTTATGGGAAGAACAGCTTCCTCCCGAGTCCAGACCCTGAGCCTTCAACGAACCCCAGACAGCTCCCCAACACAGCAGACTGGCATCTGTAGTAACTATCACCCAGAAAGGCCTGCGAAAACAGGTTCCATTGGAGAAGATCCTGAGACAACCACCAAGGAAGAGAATTTATCGCAGCCTGATCTAAAACAATCCTTGGAGACAGATCTGCATAATCCCTGTTACACTGTCCGAGCATGCATAACTGCAGAGGCCTGAGATGGAACCGAGCAAACGGAATGATGTCCATAACTGAAACCATCAGACCAATAACCTCCATACACTGGGCCACCAACGGCCGCGGAGAGGACTGAAGAACCAGGCATGAATTTAACATTTTTGACTTCCTTGCGTCTGTCAAAAAAAAAAAAAAAAAAAAATCTTCATCTCTAGAGAATCTATAATGGTCCCAAAAACCACTTCCTAAATTCACACTCCAACCATGGGAGCGCAGAAAAGACCGCAATAACTGTGTGGGAGCTTGCTATATGAAAAGATGGCACCTGAACTAGAATGTCGTCCAGATAAGGCACCACGGCAACCCCCTGCAACCTGAGCACCACCAGCAATACTCCCTTTTAGAAGACCGTGGGAGCTGTTGCAATACCAAAAGGAAGAGCCACAAACTGAAGATGCTTGTCTAGAAAAGCAAATCTCAGAAACCTGTGATGGTCCCTGTGAATGGGAATATGAAGATATGCATCCTTCAGATCTACTGTTGTCATAATTTGACCCTCCTGAACCAGAGGAAGAATTGCCCGAATAGTTTCCATCTTGAAAGATGGAACTCTGAGAAACTTGTTTACACACTTGAGATCTAGAATGGGTCTGAAAGTTCCTTCCTTTTTGGGAACGACAAGCAGATTGGAATAGAAACCTAGCCCCTGCTCCAGAACTGGAACAATCACTCCCATATCGAAAAGATCCTGAACACAACTTAAGAATGTCCTTCTCTTTATCCATCTACAGATAACCTGGAGAGAATAAACCTTCCCCTGGCAGGAAAAGTCCTGAACTCTAGCTTGTATCCCTGAGACACGATGTCTATAACCCAGGGATCTGGAACATCCCGAACCCAAGCCAGAGTGAAAAAAAGAAAGTCTACCCACCACAAGATCGGGGGCAGACCCTTCATGCTGACTGAGTCAGCAACGGGATAGGAGGAGGAGGAGGAGGACGACGACTTACCGGGAGTAGTTACGAAAATTACTCTGACAACCCTTTTGTTTATTTCTCTTATCCTGAGGAAGAGAATGTCCTTTCCCTCCCGTGATATCATAAAAAAATCGCAGCCAAACCTGGCCCAAACAAAGTCTAACCTTTGTAAGGAGTAGATAAAAGCTTAGATTTAGAAGACACATCCGCAGACCAAGATTTTAAACCATAAAGCCCTGCGTGCCAAGACAGCAAAGCCAGAAATCTTTGCTCCCAATTTGATAACTTGTAAAGAAGCATCCGCAATAAATGAATTAGCCAATTTCAAAGCCTTGATTCTATCCTGAATCTCATCAAGAGGAGTATCCTGCTGAATAGTTAGACAAACGCATCAAACCAATAAGCTGCCACGCTGGTAACGGTAGCAATACACACAGCAGGCTGCCACTGAAACCCCTGGTGAATATACATCCTTTTAAGCAGAGCTTCCAACTTCTTATCCATTGGATCTTTGAAAGAGCAACTATCCTAAATAGGAATAGTAGTTCTCTTAGCCAAGGTAGAAATTGCTCCCTCCACCTTGGGAAGTGTCTGCCAAGATTCCTTAATAGAATCTGCAACAGGAAACATCTTCCTAATAATTGTTGAAGGGGAAAAAAGGAATTCCAGGCTTCTCCCACTCCCAAGAAATAATCTCTGAAACATGATCTGGAACAGGAAAGACTTCTGCCACAGAAGGAACTTAAAAAAAACGTAAGATTACTAGCCTTCTTGGGAGTGACTAGGACCGTCGAATCAGAGTCATCCAAAGTAGCCAAAACCTCCCTGAATAACAAACGGAGGTGCTCTAACTTAAATCTGAAAGAAACAACCTCAGTATCAGCAGAAGGATTTACACTATCAGAATCTGAAAATTCACCTTCAGACCCTATAGAAGTATCTTCCTCCTCAGACTTATGAGAAGATACATTAGACATAACTGCAACAGAGTCAGAAACCTTAAACTTTCTTTTCCGCTTCCCCTGTAAAACAGGAAAAGAAGACAAAGCCTCAGATACCGCAGAGGATATGTGAGCAGCCATATCCTGCAAAAAAAAATCAACCTGAGACGAAACACAGGGCACTGCATGAGAAGAGGAAAAGGACTGGGATGATTGGGAAGAAAGCTGCAGTATAGCTTGAACAGGAGACCCCTGAACAACATCAGCCTTAGATAATGATGGCTCAGAAAAAAGCCTATCCCTATAATGCATTGTTCTTTCAATACAAGAGGAACAAAAAGGGATAGGCGGCTCCACATTAGCATATAAACATAAAGAACAAGTAACAGATTGCAGGTCATCTTGGTCCATCTTTACAGATGATAAAAGAAAATTTAAACCAATAAAACTGCAAAAAACTTTTTTAAAAACAAACAAAAAAACAAACATTACTGTCTCTTTAAAAGAGAAGAAAATAAACTCAGAACCCCATATAAGAAAGCTTCCACCTAAAAAGCACCTCTACACCTCAGCAAGCCTTGCTGAGGTGCTCACCTGCCCTCCCGAAGGCCAAGAAAAACCGCAAACTCAGCACACAGCCGTTGCGCCACATGGGCGTATACACAAACCTCCCGATCGGCACCAAGGCGCATATGCAGCAAACAGTCACCGGAAGAAAAAGTAAAAAAACACAGAACCTCGGGTCCCATAAGCCATCACATAAAATAAAATCCTCTATACACATTGCCCCACGAAAAATACTGCCAAAGGAAAAAAAAAACTTGCACACAAGCAGGAAGAAAGTCCCAATATAATCCATAAGTGCTGGTTCCTACAGCAAAGAAAATAAGCACTTACCTCCATAATAAACTACCCGGCAGCAGGGTAGCACACAAAGTATGAAAAGCACCATTCCTCACATGGACCTGTGAAAAAAAGAAAAGTCTGAGTAATCATACACAGGCAATCTAAATTAGGGCAGCAAACTACTTGGAGGTGCAGAGGGGATTATACCCCCCAAGATCCCAAATGCTTAAAAGCCACCACTGCTCTACTGAAGAGACTGAAGTAGACTACGGCTAAACCCTTAAAGGGACACTGAAGCCAAATTTTTTCTTTCAGGATTCAGATAGAGCATGCAATTTTAAGCAACTTTCTAATTTACTCCTATTATCAAATTTTTATTCGTTCTCTTGCTATCTTTATTTGAAAAAGAAGGCATCTAAGCTTTTTATTAGTTCAGAACTCTGGTGCATACATTCATCCGCCAATAAAAAAGTACTGTTCAATCAGCAAGAACAACCCAGGTTGTTCACCAAAAATGGGCCGGCATCCAAACTTACATTTCAAATAAAGATACCAAGAGAATAACGAAAATTTGATAAATAGGAGTAAATTAGAAAGTTGCTTAAAATTTCATGTTCTATCTGAATCACGAAAGAAAATATTTGGGTTCAGCGTCCCTTTAAAGATCAGAACATCTTGTCCCTTTTTGAAAATTACAAACTCTTGATTGTAGAATCATACAGACACCCAACTTTACAACCTCCTTGCAACTACTACAGGCAAAGAGAATGACTGGGGATTGTGGATAGGGGAGTGGTATTTAACAGCTTTGCTGTGGTGCTCTTTGCCTCCTCCTGCTGGTCAGGAGTGATATTCTAACAGTAATTAAGATGATCCGTGGACTCACCGTGTTATTATAAAGAAATTAACATTTTATTACCCTCTCTCTTCTATACCCAACTGGGAGTGCAAATGTATTCTGCTAAGTGTGTTTACAATGCTTATCTATAAATTGGACCTAAGGCTAAAAACTTTCACAATAGGTAGGGATACCACAGGCTAAAATCAACTATTTTAAAATGAAAATATAAGGGTAAAGGAAATACTTGTAAACAATTTAATATACTCCGGCAGGTAAAGTGGATCAAAGGGAAAAAATTAAAAAAGGGATAATTTGTTTTGAGTAAACTGTCCCTTTAAGCTAAATTAATAGTAAATGCGTGATTTAAAAATTGTTTGCCCTTTATGAATTATGAAACAGTTTAAAGTTCAGTTCCCTTAAATGTAAGAATGTTTCTGCAATATGCTATTATTCAATCGAATTGTGCCAATATGTTCTTGTCAGACAGTTACACTAAACCTTAAAAGGGACATTATAGGTATGAAAATGAAAAAATTCTAATTCATTAGAGCATGTAATGTTATCACTAGTGAAGCTTCAACGCTGTGTGTTTAAAAAGAGGCTGTTTTGTATTTTTTTAGGTTTCTAATGCCAAGAATGATAGATTTTATACGCTGCTAGTGCTAACTGCAGAACATACAGAGCCAGCGAAAAATAGCATGCACTTGGTGCTTGACTAGGATCTGAAAACAGCACCTGAATCATGCAACATTAAAAGGGACAGTCTTATCCAGATTTTTATTGTTTAAAAAGGATAGATAGTTCATTTATAACCACTCCATAGTTTTGCATAACCAACATGGTTATATTAATAAACTTTTTGTGACTTATTGAGGGTCAAGCTGGAAAACACATCAAAATGAAGTTCCCACTCCCCGGGATGAACTTCTGTCTGCTCAGAAAATCCGCTTCCCAAATGTCCACTCCTGGAATGTAAATTGCAGAAAGACAGCAGTTGTGGGTCTCCGCCAACTGAATAATTTGAGCCACCTCTGTCATGGCCAAGGAACTCAGAGTTCCCCCCTGGTGGTTGATGTAGGCCACTGGAGGTTATGTGGACAGACTGGATTCTGATAAACTAGGCTAAGGTTTAACCGAGGCCAGGCCAGGCGCGCATTGAAGATTGCTCTCAGCTCCAAGACGTTTATGGGCAGGACTGACTCTTCCTGGGTCGAAAAATCCCTGAGCCTTCAACAAGCCCCATACTGCTCCCCAACCTAGAAGGCTGGCATCCGTGGTCACAATCACCCAGGAGGGTCTGCGGAAGCAAGTACCCTGGGGAGAGATGATCCTGAGAAAGCCACCACAGAAGAGAGTCTATTGACGCCTGATCTAGATCTACACGCGGAGACAGGTCCGTATAGTCCCCGTTCCATTGTCGGAGCATGCATAACTGCAGAGGTCTGAGATGGAACCGAGCAAACGGAATGATGTCCATGGAAGCCACCATCAGACCAATTACCTCCATACATTGAGCCACTGACGGCCGTGAAGAGGACTGAAGGGCAAAACAAGAGTCGAAAATCCATCAGAAAAATCTTCATTAAACAGGGAGTCTATTATGGTCCCCAAAAATACTACACTTGTAGCTGGAACCAGAAAACTTTTTTCCTGATTCACCTTCCATCCGTGGGATCAAAGAAAAGACAACAACAAGATCCCCGAATGAGATTTTGCTTGTTGAAAAGATGGCGCCTGAACCAGAATGTCGTCCAGATAAGATGCCACTGCAATGCCCCGAGATTGAAACAAAGCTAAAAGAGCCCCCAGAACCTTTAAAAAAATTCTGGGAGCTGTGGCAAGGCAGAATGAAAGGGCCACGAACTGGAAATGATTGTCCAAAAAGGCGTATCTCAGAAAATTGTGATGGCCCTGTGAATAGTAACATGAAGATATGCATCCTTTAGGTTTATGGTTGTCATGAACTGACCCTCTTGTACCAAGGGAAGAATGGAGCGTATAGTCTCCGTCTTGAAGGATGGCACTCTGAGAAACTGGTTTAAACATTTTAGATCTAGGATTGGTCAAAAAGTTCCCTCCTTTTTGGGAACTACGAACAGATTCAAGTAAAATCCCAGACCCCTTTCCTGAAAGGGAACTGGAACTATTACCCCCAGGGCGGTAAGGTCCTTGACACAATGTAAGAACGCCTCTCTTTTTATCTGGTCTACAGATAATCTGGAGAGGAGAAACCTGCCTCTGGGAGGAAAAGATTTGAAGTCTATTTTGTATCCCTGGAAGACAATATCCACCTCCCAGGGATCTAGTACATCTCTTATCCAAGCCTGGGAAAAAAGAGTGAGACTGCCCCCTACAAGATCCGCTCCCAGATAGGGGGCCAACCCTTCATGCTGACTTGAAATCAGCTGAAGGCTTTTTAGATTGCTTTCCCTTATTCCAGGACTGGTTGGGCTTCCAGGAAGGTTTAATCTTGCTTTGAGGAAGGGGAGGAAGACTTGCCTTTAAAGTTACGAAAAGAACAAAAATTACTCCGACGTCCCTTCTGCTTATTCTTTTTATCTTGAGCAAGAAAAACATAATTTATGCTTACCTGATAAATTTATTTCTCTTGTAGTGTATCCAGTCCACGGATCATCCATTACTTATGGGATATTAACTCCTCCCCAACAGGAAGTGCAAGAGGATTCACCCAGCAGAGCTGCTATATAGCTCCTCCCCTAACTGCCATTACCAGTCATTCGACCAAAAACATGCAGAGAAAGGAAAACCATAGGGTGCAGTGGTGACTGTAGTTTAATGGAAAAAATTACCTGCCTTAAAGTGACAGGGCGGGCCGTGGACTGGATACACTACAAGAGAAATAAATTTATCAGGTAAGCATAAATTATGTTTTCTCTTGTTAAGTGTATCCAGTCCACGGATCATCCATTACTTATGGGATACCAATACCAAAGCTAAAGTACACGGATGACGGGAGGGACAGGCAGGCTCTTTATACGGAAGGAACCACTGCCTGAAGAACCTTTCTCCCAAAAACAGCCTCCGAAGAAGCAAAAGTGTCAAATTTGTAAAATTTGGAATAAGTATGAAGAGAAGACCAAGTTGCAGCCTTGCAAATCTGTTCAACAGAAGCCTCATTCTTAAAGGCCCAAGTGGAAGCCACAGCTCTAGTAGAATGTGCTGTAATTCTTTCAGGAGGCTGCTGTCCAGCAGTCTCATAGGCTAACCGTATTATGCTACGAAGCCAAAAGGAGAGAGAGGTAGCCGAAGCTTTTTGACCTCTCCTCTGACCAGAATAAACGACAAACAGGGAAGACGTTTGTCGAAAATCCTTAGTTGCCTGTAGATAAAATTTCAGGGCACGGACTACATCTAGATTGTGTAGCAGACGTTCCTTTTTCGAAGAAGGATTAGGACACAAAGATGGAACCACAATCTCTTGATTGATATTCCTGTTAGTGACCACCTTAGGTAGGAACCCAGGTTTAGTACGCAGAACTACCTTATCTGAATGAAAAATCAGATAAGGAGAATCACAATGTAAGGCAGATAACTCAGAGACTCTTCGAGCCGAGGAAATCGCCATTAAAAACAGAACTTTCCAAGATAACAACTTGATATCAATGGAATGAAGGGGTTCAAACGGAACCCCCTGTAAAACATTAAGAACTAAGTTCAAACTCCATGGTGGAGCAACAGTTTTAAACACAGGCTTGATCCTAGCTAAAGCCTGACAAAAAGCTTGAACGTCCGGAACTTCTGACAGACGTTTGTGTAAAAGAATGGACAGAGCTGAAATCTGTCCCTTTAAGGAACTAGCGGATAAACCCTTTTCTAAACCTTCTTGTAGAAAAGACAATATCCTCGGAATCCTAACCTTACTCCATGAGTAACTCTTGGATTCGCACCAATATAAGTATTTGCGCCATATCTTATGGTAAATCTTTCTGGTAACAGGCTTCCTAGCCTGTATTAAGGTATCAATAACTGACTCAGAAAAACCACGTTTTGATAAAATCAAGCGTTCAATTTCCAAGCAGTCAGCTTCAGAGAAATTAGATTTTGATGTTTGAAGGGACCCTGGATCAGAAGGTCCTGTTTCAGAGGTAGCGACCAAGGTGGACAGGATGACATGTCCACTAGATCTGCATACCAAGTCCTGCGTGGCCATGCAGGCGCTATAAGAATCACTGATGCTCTCTCCTGTTTGATTCTGGCAATCAATCGAGGAAGCATCGGGAAGGGTGGAAACACATAAGCCATCCCGAAGGTCCAAGGTGCTGTCAAAGCATCTATCAGAACCGCTCCCGGATCCCTGGATCTGGACCCGTAACGAGGAAGCTTGGCGTTCTGTCGAGACGCCATGAGATCTATCTCTGGTTTGCCCCAACGTCGAAGTATTTGGGCAAAGACCTCCGGATGAAGTTCCCACTCCCCCGGATGAAAAGTCTGACGACTTAAGAAATCCGCCTCCCAGTTCTCCACTCCCGGGATGTGGATTGCTGACAGGTGGCAAGAGTGAGACTCTGCCCAGCGAATTATCTTTGATACTTCCATCATTGCTAGGGAGCTTCTTGTCCCTCCCTGATGGTTGATGTAAGCTACAGTCGTGATGTTGTCCGACTGAAACCTGATGAACCCCCGAGTTGTTAACTGGGGCCACGCCAGAAGGGCATTGAGAACTGCTCTCAATTCCAGAATGTTTATTGGTAGGAGACTCTCCTCCTGATTCCATTGTCCCTGAGCCTTCAGAGAATTCCAGACAGCGCCCCAACCTAGTAGGCTGGCGTCTGTTGTTACAATTGTCCAGTCCGGCCTGCTGAATGGCATCACCCTGGACAGATGTGGCCGAGAAAGCCACCATAGAAGAGAATTTCTGGTCTCTTGATCCAGATTCAGAGTACGGGACAAGTCTGAGTAATCCTCATTCCACTGACTTAGCATGCACAATTGCAGCGGTCTGAGATGTAGGCGTGCAAAGGGTACTATGTCCATTGCTGCTACCATTAAGCCGATCACCTCCATGCATTGAGCTACTGACGGGTCTTGAATGGAATGAAGGACACGGCATGCATTTTGAAGCTTTGTTAACCTGTCTTCTGTCAGGTAAATCTTCATTTCTACAGAATCTATAAGAGTCCCCAAGAAGGGAACTCTTGTGAGTGGAAAGAGAGAACTCTTCTTTTCGTTCACCTTCCATCCATGCGACCTTAGAAATGCCAGTACTAACTCTGTATGAGACTTGGCAGTTTGAAAGCTTGAAGCTTGTATCAGAATGTCGTCTAGGTACGGAGCTACCGCAATTCCTCGCGGTCTTAGTACCGCCAGAAGAGCACCCAGAACCTTTGTGAAGATTCTCGGAGCCGTAGCCAATCCGAATGGAAGAGCTACAAACTGGTAATGCCTGTCTAGAAAGGCAAACCTTAGATACCGGTAATGATCTTTGTGAATCGGTATGTGAAGGTAAGCATCCTTTAAATCCACTGTGGTCATGTACTGACCCTTTTGGATCATGGGTAAAATTGTCCGAATAGTTTCCATTTTGAACGATGGAACTCTTAGGAATTTGTTTAGGATCTTTAAATCCAAGATTGGCCTGAAAGTTCCCTCTTTTTTGGGAACCACAAACAGATTTGAGTAAAACCCTTGTCCTTGTTCCGACCGCGGAACCGGATGGATCACTCCCATTAATAAAAGATCTTGTACGCAGCGTAGAAACGCCTCTTTCTTTATTTGGTTTGTTGACAACCTTGACAGATGAAATCTCCCTCTTGGGGGAGAGAATTTGAAGTCTAGAAGGTATCCCTGAGATATGATCTCTAACGCCCAGGGATCCTGGACATCTCTTGCCCAAGCCTGGGCGAAGAGAGAAAGTCTGCCCCCCACTAGATCCGTTCCCGGATCGGGGGCCCTCGATTCATGCTGTCTTAGGGGCAGCAGCAGGTTTCCTGGCCTGCTTGCCCTTGTTCCAGGACTGGTTAGGTCTCCAGCCTTGTCTGTAGCGAGCAACAGCTCCTTCCTGTTTTGGTGCAGAGGAAGTTGATGCTGCTCCTGCTTTGAAATTACGAAAGGAACGAAAATTAGACTGTCTAGCCTTAGGTTTGGCTCTGTCTTGAGGCAGGGCATGGCCTTTACCTCCTGTAATGTCAGCGATAATTTCTTTCAACACGGGCCCGAATAAGGTCTGCCCTTTGAAAGGTATATTAAGCAATTTAGATTTAGAAGTAACGTCAGCTGACCAGGATTTTAGCCACAGTGCTCTGCGTGCCTGAATGGCGAATCCGGAATTCTTAGCCGTAAGTTTAGTTAAATGTACTACGGCGTCTGAAATAAATGAGTTAGCTAACTTAAGGGCTTTAAGCTTGTGTGTAATCTCATCTAATGGAGCTGATTCAAGTGTCTCTTCCAGAGACTCAAACCAAAATGCTGCTGCAGCCGTGACAGGCGCAATGCATGCAAGAGGTTGCAATATAAAACCTTGTTGAACAAACATTTTCTTAAGGTAACCCTCTAACTTTTTATCCATTGGATCTGAAAAGGCACAGCTATCCTCCACCGGGATAGTGGTACGCTTAGCTAAAGTAGAAACTGCTCCCTCCACCTTAGGGACCGTTTGCCATAAGTCCCGTGTGGTGGCGTCTATTGGAAACATCTTTCTAAATATCGGAGGGGGTGAGAACGGCACACCGGGTCTATCCCACTCCTTAGTAACAATTTCAGTAAGTCTCTTAGGTATAGGAAAAACGTCAGTACTCGCCGGTACCGCAAAATATTTATCCAACCTACACATTTTCTCTGGTATTGCAACTGTGTTACAATCATTCAGAGCCGCTAACACCTCCCCTAGTAATACACAGAGGTTTTCCAGCTTAAATTTAAAATTTGAAATATCTGAATCCAGTTTGTTTGGATCAGAACCGTCACCCGCAGAATGAAGCTCTCCGTCCTCATGTTCTGCAAATTGTGACGCAGTGTCTGACATGGCCCTAATATTATCAGCGCACTCTGTTCTCAACCCAGAGTGATCACGCTTACCTCTTAGTTCTGGTAATTTAGCCAAAACTTCAGTCATAACAGTAGC
This sequence comes from Bombina bombina, assembly GCF_027579735.1. Classification (NCBI taxonomy): domain Eukaryota; kingdom Metazoa; phylum Chordata; class Amphibia; order Anura; family Bombinatoridae; genus Bombina; species Bombina bombina. The sequence continues at coordinate 447,807,619 of NC_069502.1, forward strand.
CATATCCTGTAATGTGATTTGTAATGGCCGCCCAGATGTACTCGGCGCTACAATATCACGCACCTCCCGAGCGGGAGATGCAGGTACTGACACGTGAGGCGAGTTAGTCGGCATAACTCTCCCCTCGTTGTTTGGTGAAATATGTTCAATTTGTACAGATTGACTTTTATTTAAAGTAGCATCAATACAGTTAGTACATAAATTTCTATTGGGCTCCACTTTGGCTTTAGCACATATAGCACAGATATCTTCCTCTGAATCAGACATGTTTAACACACTAGCAAATAAACTAGCAACTTGGAAATACTTTTCAAGTAATTTACTATAATATGAAAACGTACTGTGCCTATAAGAAGCACAGAAAAAGTTATGACATTTGATGCTATAACTTTTCAGTTTATTAATTTTCAACTCTTTGTAAAAAAACACAATTTTAGCAAAGGATTGCTCCCATTAGCAAAGGATAACTAACCCTGATAGCAGAAAAAAAATACAGAAATAAACATTTTTTTATCACAGTCAACTACAATCTCACAGCTCTGCTGTGAGTGATTACCTCCCTCAAAACAAGTTTTGAAGACCCCTGAGTTCTGTAGAGATGAACCGGATCATGCAGGGAAGACAATAAACTTCTGACTGAATTTTTTGATGCGTAGCAAAAGCGCCAAAAAAGGCCCCTCCCCCTCACACATAACAGTGAGAGAGATCAGTAAACTGTCATAAATTAAATAAAACGACTGCCAAGTGGAAAAAAATAGTGCCCAAAACATTTTTTCACCCAGTACCTCAGAAAATTAAACGATTTTACATGCCAGCAAAAAACGTTTAACATTAATAAATTGAGTGTTATTAAAAAGCCTGTTGCTAGTCCCTGCAAATTAGGCTAAAGTTTTATGCATACAGTATAATTCCAGTGAAGTGCCATTCCCCAGAATACTGAAGTGTAAAATATACATACATGACAGCCTGATACCAGTTGCTGCTACTGCATTTAAGGCTGAGTTTACATTATATCGGTATGGCAGAATTTTCTCATCAATTCCATTGTCAGAAAATAATAAGCTGCTACATACCTCTTTGCAGATTAATCTGCCCGCTGTCCCCTGATCTGAAGTTTACCTCTCCTCAGATGGCCGAGAAACAGCAATATGATCTTAACTACTCCGGCTAAAATCATTGAAAAACTCAGGTAGATTCTTCTTCAAATTCTACCAGAGAAGGAACAACACACTCCGGTGCTATTATAAAATAACAAACTTTTGATTGAAGGTATGAAACTAAGTATAATCACCACAGTCCTCTCACACATCCTATCTATTCGTTGGGTGCAAGAGAATGACTGGTAATGGCAGTTAGGGGAGGAGCTATATAGCAGCTCTGCTGGGTGAATCCTCTTGCACTTCCTGTTGGGGAGGAGTTAATATCCCATAAGTAATGGATGATCCGTGGACTGGATACACTTAACAAGAGAAAGAACCCTTCCTTCCAGTAATATCTGACACAATTTCCGCCAAACCAGGTCCAAACAAGGTCTTACCCTTGTAAGGAATAGCCATGAGCTTAGATTTAGATGAAACATCTGCTGACCAGGACTTCAACCACAAGGCCCTGCGGGCTAGGACCGCAAAACCAGAAATTTTGGCTCCCAGTTTAATGACCTGTAAGGAAGCAGTAAGCCGCAGCGCTGGTAACAGTGGCGATACACACCTCAGGTTGCTATTGTAGACATACATCTTTTTTAGTAAAAGTCTCCAATGTTTTTATCCATTGGATATTTAAAAGAACAACTATCCTCTATGGGAATAGTAGTCCTCTTGGCTAAAGTGGTGATCGCTCCTTCTACCTTAGGAACCGTCTGCCACGACTCCTTAATAGAATCCGCTATAGGAAACATCTTCTTAAAAATAGGAGATGGAGAAAAGGGAATACCAGGTCTTTCCCATTCTCAACAATAATCTCTGCAGCATGGTCAGGAACCGGAAAAACATCCACCGCAAAGGGAACATCAAAGTATTTGTTCAATTTACTAGACTTTTTAGGACTGAGAACGATAGTAGTGTCGGAGTCGTCCAAAGTAGCCAAAACCTCCTTAAGTAATAAGCGAATGTGTTCAGCTTAAATCTGAAGGATAACACTTCAGCATCAGAAGAAGGAATTACCCTGAGTCTGAGATTTCCCCCTCAGATGCTACCGACATGTCTTCTTCCTCAGGCTTATGGGAAGGGACACTCTGGATAGCCAGAACTTGATCAGAAACCTTACTAACTGTTTCCTTAAATTTCTTATTACACCTTCCATGCAACATGGGGAAAGCTGACAAGGCCTCAGATACTGCAAGGGATAGCTGGGAAGCAATGTCTTGTAGAGAAAATCCTACAGGATTGCAAGAGGAAACACAAGGCACTGTATATGGAGACTGAAAAAAAGTTGGGACGCTTGAGGAGAAAGCTGCGGTATATCTGCAACAGGAGACACCTGAACAGCATTTGCCTGGGATAATGGTGGCTCATGGTCAAATATTTTTCTCTCTATAACTTAAAGTTCTCTCAATGCATGAGGAACAAAAAGGAACTGGGGGTTGCAACTAAGCATCAAAACATAACTGACAAGCAGCAACTTCGCCCGGGATAATGGTTTGAAAAGCCTATTGATCCATCTTATGTAATAATTAAGGATACAGAGTAAACATTCTTTATTTGAAAATAAAAAATAAAATTGTACTGTGTCTTTAAGTAGAAATGTGTGTTAGTGTAACAAACCAAATAGACCTCAGGCTACCTATACACCTCAGTAGCTTTACTGAGGTGCCTACCTGTCCTGCAGCTCACAGAGCGACTTCCCTCACAGAATAAACAATCCCCTTTTCAAATACAGAGCCCTAACTGCCGGGGGGGGGGGGGGAAGGGGGGAAACGGCTTACAACAGTAATCTCCATGACCAAATGTTAAAGTATAAAAACTACTATAACACACTGAGCCATCACCTCACAGTCTCAATACCCAAACTGCCTAAAAAAAACAAACTAACATGAAGGTTTAATAAAGTCCCATATTAAATAAGACAGCTTTTAGCTGTAACAAGTGCCAGCAATCTTCTTGCAAAAGAAAATTAAAATGGCACTTATCTGAAAGTGCTGTCAGGCAGCAGGACAGCTCACCTGGTTTGAGAGGGTGTAGGCACATGGACCTGTGAAGAGAGAAAAACTGGAGTAACAAAAACAAAAGAAGCCGGTGCACTCAGGGGATAAAAAGTAAGTTGCTTTATTATTAAAAATATAAGAAAGATGCCAAAAGCGGACAAGGGTCCAGGACAATGGTTATACTGACGCGTTACTCAGCTGAATCTTGAGAAAACGCAGTGAGGATTGTACCTCACAAGTTCTCAAGTGCTCAAAAGTCACCACTGCCCTACTGAAGAGACTGATGTGGACTAGGTTAGACTCCAGAAAAGAACAGAGTAAGCTTACTCTGCAAAAAAAAAAATCTTGATCGAAGAAAACTACTCATCAGACACCTAAACTTCACCTCCTCCTTGCACTACAGGCAAAGAAAATGACTGGGGGATTGTGGGTAGGGGAGTGATATTTAACAGCCTCCTCCTGCCGGCCAGGAGTGATATTCCCCAACAGTAATTGATGATGATCCGTGGACTCACTGTGTCATTAGAAAAAAAGTGGAATTACCTTCATTCCAAAACTGACATTCCAGGGTCTTCACCCCATCAGACATACTGCAAACGAACACATTTAAAGACAAAATAGACCCTTCCCCCTCAAGGAAAATGTACTTAAATACATGGTTTTCATGGCCACCTAGTGGACACAATATTTAGAGAAGTTAAATAAGGCTTACAAAAAGTCAATACGACAAAAATCACAATACACAGCCTGTTGTGTAACAAACAAGTGTGACATACAGTGTATGCTAAAACCCATAGCCGACTCTACTGTGTCTTGATACCAAAAAAAAAAATAAAGTTAGAAAAATAGTATTCTACCCAGAGAATATCTGGGGTTATGTTTGCAGCATTATTCCAGAGTGTTGTGCTCTCATCGCTAAGATGGAATGTTACATATTTCTTATAGTAGGGATCATGGTATCACCAATGTATTTGATAGCCGATCAGTCTGAGTTTTACACCCTATAATTTCAGTAGAGACCAGAGTCCTGCAAATGTCACTATTAGGTAATCAGTCGAGGTTTCTCTGCACACTGCCACCCATATTTTAAAAGCTATTTCAATAGCAGTCCCTACCATAAAGGGCCAATCAAACAAACTCCCATAAACAAAACAAAGTGCCAGGGGTCCAATCACCATCTCGGTTACACAGTGTCAACACCACTTAGCTTCATGACAGCGAAGTGTGGTTATGTTAGTGAAGACAGAATCAAGTGCCATCCTAACATAAGTGTGGAGCACCAAAGGCTGTCTTTGGGGGCTTCTACAGTAGAGGGTGTAAGAGTGCTGCCCCCCAAATCTGTAACCATAGGCACGGGCCTTGTTGGCCTAGTCAATATGACCCTGGAGTATTTTCTTCTTGCACTTAAGGTGGGCCTGCAAGCTGGGAAATGGGATTAGTTTACTTTGTGAAATTATGTAGCTGTGGGCGAGTGGACAAAATGGTCAATATATACTTCAATCAGAAACATTTGCTTCTTTTGTGCGTTTTATTCACCATTTTATGAAGAAACGCTTCTGAAAGCAAAGAAATTAAATAGGGCTGTGCGACATGGGAAAAAAAAAATAATCTCGATTTCTGCGTTTTACTCCGACCGTCTTGTGTGGCCCCGGAAAGAAAGGGATACATTTGGACACATCGCCAGGGGAGAAAGGACAGCGCTATCTGACTCATGCATTCTGCTATAAGAAAGCATTTTTTTTAATGATTTAATGCAGCGGTATTGTAGACCTTCTGGGAGCAAGAACAAAGCACTGAAATTTAAATGTTTAATGTGTTTTGATGTACATGTAATTCAGGAAGGATATTATGCTTTTTAAAAATAATTCTGTTAAGAAAAAAAAAAAAAAGGAGAACAAATTAAGGACACAAACAAAAATGAAAGGGTATACGTAGCACAAAAAACATTTAGACATTTTCTAGGTTTTATAGAGAAACAGTAGTAAAAATATCCTTCAAGTCTATATTTAATAATCAAGGCAACAGGAATCCAAGATGAATATTTAACTGTTCAACTTTAGTACTGATCTGATACAAACTTCTATGTATGAAAAATATTGTAATACAAAATCTTCTGCAGAGGTTGTAAGGGAACACAGAATGCCCAAACATTCAATTTAATCCTATTGCTGCTGAACCATTCTAACACCCTTGTGCTAAAAGGTGTTTTTAGTTGTTCGCCCTCAAGGCTTTAACATATGTATTTCTACTTGTTTACCCACACAATATATCGTTTGTTTTATAGGAGAACAAAACATTTTTAGAAAATAACTTTAGTTTGCAGAAATACCATAATATGTCACCATAGAAAAAGCAAAATAAATACATGCATTTGTATAATTTTCTATGGTGCATAGTAAATAGCAGCATGGGGGTCATCACTTCCCAAATATTTCAAGCCTACATTTTATTCCACCACATGTAGCATCAGTTCACCTTCACAAAACAACAAAATGTAGGATTGTACACCTATATTCAATGTGCAAAAAAAAATTCCCAAAGAAGTTCCAAGCATCCACGACTGGAGAAAGTATGTTTAAATAAAAAGTCCAAAGTCTCTCAGATATAGTGAGAATTTAAAATAGTAAATTTATTAGTAACTATTAAAAAAAGGCAGACTCCATTAGAAAAAACAAAGGGTGAACAGCAGTAAAAAGAAAGTCTGACCGGATTCGGTCACTCAGACCGTAGTCTTAGACATAAAATGCAGACTACAGGTGTATGCTATTTAAAGCCACAGCCCATCTGCAATTGGTGTAGTTTATACACTGCACATACATGCTTTAACCCTTTAGGTGACATCATATTTTAAATTAAGGTCACAACATTTTATTAGAAAACTAAAAAGTGTTATATAACTTAAATGCATTAAAGGGACAGTCTACACCAGAATTTTTATTGTTGTAAAAGATAGATAATTCCTTTATTACCCAATCCCCAGTTTTGCATAACCAACACAGTTATATTAATATACTTTTAACCTCTGTGATTACCTTGTATCTAAGACTCTGCAAACTGCCCCTTTATTTCAGTTCTTTTGACAGACTTGCAGTTTAGCCAATCAGTGCCTGCTCCCAGATAACTTCACGTGCATGAGCAGTGTTATCTATATGAAACACATGAACTAACACCCTCTAGTGGTGAAAAACTGTTAAAATGCATTCTGAAAAGGTGGCCTTCAAGGTCTAAGAAATTAGCATATGAACCTCCTAGGTTAAGCTTTCAATTAAGAATACCAAGGGAACAAAGCAAAATTGGTGATAAAAGTAAATTGGAAAATTGTTTAAAATTACATGCCCTATCTGAATGATGAAAGTTTATTTTGGACTAGACTGTCCCTTTAAGTGCATATATATATTGTATATTACATGTGATGATGACAATAATTGCTAGAAAGACTTAATATTCTATAGTTAGTACATACAAAGTAAAATCAATTATTGAGAAAGTATGTCTGAAAATGTGTCAGTCTTAGATAGAAGGAATAAGGATGTAAATACTTAAACAGGAAGTAACAATGCTATAGATTATTCATTATACATAAGGCATATTAATAGTAGTGAATGGCAAAGATGTGTTTTAACCTAACTGCTACCAAAGTTAATAATGATAACATCAGATATTAATAAGTTTGAATTTGATAGAAACGGTGACGCAACACTGTATGACACATGGATATTAACATGCCTATCTTTAGCTACATAAATAGATATTAACATGGCTATCTTGTATATTATAGATTTTAAAATAATAATAACTAAACAGGTATCAAACTAGAGCTAAACAGTGGCAACAAGATAATATAATATAATCATTAGTTATAATTTAACACATATACTTTCCAGCTTGACACTTTATGGAGTTTAAAACGTTTGTTAGACTGTTATTTTTAATATTTGATACCAGTATAATAAAAATCATTAATATCCTATAATCCAGTATATCTCCTGTCGGGATAAGATGTGAAATTTGTTGCCACCTCTTGGGGGACTTACAATCTGTTCGATAGCCTGCCACCTAAAGGTACTCAGATTTCCATGATGGACCTCCAAAAAATGTTTAGATAGAGCTGAAACCGCTCTCTCTTGGTTCACGTATGAAAGATGCTCTTTTATCCTAGTCCCCACTTCCCTAGTGGTTCTGCCTACATATTGGCGGACACACTGGGTACATTCTATCAAGTATACCACATATCTGTTACCACACTTAACACATCCTTTTGTGTCAAAAACTTCCATAGTTGTAGCTGAAGTGAAGGTGTTAGATACATATATGTGGTCACAAGATTTGCATGACCTTTTTCCACATTTGTAGGTACCATTGAAGTGTAACCAAGAATGATTTCTTTTTTCCTTCTTGAGCATACTAGGGGCTAAAAGATTGCCCAGCGTCAGATTCTTTTTGTAAACAAAGTTACACCCATCATTAATGACGCCGCGCAGTCTAGTGTCCCCTCTTAGAATCGGCAAATTCTTTCTTATTATATTACACACTTGGTAATATTGATTAGAGTATGTAGTAACCAATGTTGGTTTTGTCTTTGTGTCAGTGCTAGTAGTCAATTTCTTTGTCTTGTGTGTAAACAAATCCTCTCTGTCCATTTGGCTAACTTCAATATAGGATCGTTTGACCAATTTTTTAGGGTACTGTCTGTCTGCAAACCTTTCGCTAAGGCTTTGACTCTCTCCCTGAAAATCTTCAAAACGAGTACAGTTTCGTCTAGCTCGCATAAATTGACCTTTGGCAATACCCTTAAACACATGCCCAGGATGACTGCTGCGAGCGTGTAACAGGGCATTGCCCGAGATCGGTTTTCTGAAGAGAGTAGAGTTTATCTTTTTGGAACATTGATGAAATGTCAATGTAACATCAAGGTAGTTGATGGATCTCTTGTTCCATTCAAACGTGAACTTCAGGCCTATCTTATTCTTGTTAAGATGTTCTACAAATGCCTGTGCCTGAGAATGACCTGAAGACCAAATAATCAACAGGTCATCAATGAAGCGCATATATTTCACTATTGAAGATGAAAAGATGTTGCCATCTCCATAGACGTGGAACCGCTCCCACCACCCCATAAAGAGGTTGGCATAAGAGGGGGCAAATTATGACTATGATATGTCTGACCTATATTCAATATAAAATAAAAAAAATCAGAAACATTAATGCACCATCTTGCAATTTACGCAAAAAAAGAAGTATGTTTAAAATGTCTAACCAAATATTACATACATTAGAATTACAAAATGTCTGATCCCAGAGGGGTGGCTTAAAGGGACATGACACCCATATTTTTTCTTTCATGATTTAGAAAGAGAATGCATTTTTAAACAACTTTATAATTTATTTCTATTATCTAATTTGTGTTATTCTCTTGATATTCTTTGCTGAAAAGCATATCTAGATATGCTCAGTAGCTGCTGATTGGTTGCTGCACATATAAGCCTCATGTGATTGGCTCACCCATATGCATTGCTTTTTCTTCAAATAAGGATATCTAAAAAATGAAGCAAAATAAATAATACAAATGTAAACAACATTACAATTTACTTCTATGTTCTATCTGAATCATGAAAGAAAGATTTTGGGTTTAGTGGCCCTTTAACTCCTGCCTGCATTGTATGCCTGTTCCTACAACTAAAAATAGCATTAGCAAAGTTAACATTTAATTAAAAAAAAAAAAAGAAGAAAAACAATTTTGACTGCAATTGTTTTTTTAATTGCTAAATACCACCCAACTTTTGCCTTTCTTGGAGGAGCCAAACTAGGCTTTAGTTCAAAGGCAGCAACAAGACTGACCAGGGTCATAATGTTAGTATAAACCAGGGGATTTCAAACCTGTCATCAGGCCTCGATAACAGGCCAGATTTTCAGCATTATCTTGGGTGAAAGCAAGCTAATAACCAAGTTTCCTAATCTGTAAATTATTTAACCTGTGCTCCAGATCAAATATCCTGAAAATCTGGTAAAAAGTTAATTGTTTTGCATTTATCAGCAAAAGCCATTTAGGGAAATATGTAGCAGTGTTAGCCTTGAAACCACTGCCGGTGCATTTCAAATCCTAATTAGAAAATTCCTTAATTTTCAGATCTAAATTACATGGAAAGGGAACCCAATGAATAATGAAAGTATATTGCAAATTTGCTTCACTGTGTATAATTAAACAGTTTACTGTTTTGAGTAATGGCCTTACGATCTAAATCTCGCCAGACCTTAGAGCTCATGTCTCATCAGCACTGTGAGGTCCCTCAAACAACTTTAGAAAGGCACATTTTACCTTGAGAACAGTTTAGCTTTCTATGTTCTGGATGTGAACGAGCGGCTCCTATATTACAATATAATGCCCAACAATGAGCCTCAAAGATTATGAGCAATTTATTATGGTGATTAATTTACTATTGTAAACTTACAATTGTACATTCTTTTAAAATATTTATCATGGGTGACTCATTATGTAAAGTGCTTTAGATACATTGCTAATGTATTTTTCTTTTTACAAATCTTTGACCATTTTAACAGTACAAGAGAAGAAAATTAAGCTCTCTTGTTTTTTAAATTAAAATTGACATTGCCAACGAGTATGAGTTAACTCAAATTGAGCTGAGCAGGACCTTCCAAAAGTGGATTTGGGAGTAAGGTTCACTCTGATTAAACAGCTAGTATTCTTTTGACTTTTCACCAGATGAAGATTATCCTTCAAACTCTCTGCAGCAAACATTTTGCAGAATCTGGCAAATCTCTACTAGGTTAAACCATTGGGAAAAATACCGGAGATGCATCTAATGGATCCCATATCACTTACAACTCCATGCATGTTTCTAGTTAGTTTTGTCCAGCATCCTATTCAGTTTGTGTTCCATGGATTAGGGAAACCAAAGCACAATTTTTCCTGGAGTAAACTGAGCATTTTTTCTTACTATAGATTACACCCCTCAAAAAGGACATGTTTACACTTATTCTAGAAAAGTAACATTCCTTCAAATTTTAGGCACTAACTTTTCTATTTTGTGTGTGGCCTTTTCTTTCCTAATCACAGCTTAATCTACAGGTATTATAAAAGAACACAATGAGGATTGAAAAATATGAATGAATGGCAATGTTAAAAGTTCAGACTTTTTCCCCATTAAATGCAGTTTTTAATCGGTCTGTATATATATGTATACATAATTTAATAATATGAAGGTTCATACTATATTGCTATTATAGATGTGGGTATATTATGATATACCCCCCTTCAAAAAAAGTGAATCAACTGTGTATACTGCGGTCATAAGGCTCTCTCTGACTGGAGTTGCAATTATATTTATAAAAGAGCGTTGGATCCTAGTGTTCCTTCACAAGACAGTAGCAGAACAGATTATGTGCCATTCCAATCTATAAGAAAATAGTTTAGAGAGGTGTAACAATTTTTAGACTAATCTAGTTTAGTCTTGATCACTGAAAAAGGAAGACAGTCATGAGAGAGACACACAGACAGGAAAACCTAATTTATGTAAGAAATTGCCTGATAAATTAATTTCTGTCATGGTGGAGAGAGTCCACAAAATGTTACATATGGGATATACATTCCTACAAGGAGGCGGTAAAGTTTCCCAAACCACAAAAGTCTATAAATAGCTTTCCCACGTCACACATACCTTAGTTTTACAAATCGCTAAGTAGTGAGGTGTTTAAAAGGAGTAAAAGCCAATAATGAGGAGCAGGAAAAAGGATGCATTAAACAAAAAAAATATATATATAACCCACAAATGGGTGGGTCCCTGTGGCCTCTCACCACCATGAAAAAAATGTATTAGGTAAGTTCTTTCATAAACTGTGTTTTCTTTCATGTAGGTGTCAAGAGTCCACCAGCTGTTAAGTATGGGATATAATATCTAAGATTTGTTAGTCCACAAGTAACAAGAAAGGGCGGGATAAAAAAACCAAAAACATTTTTTGCTGAGAAAAATCCAGAACCCAAATAATGCCTTTTATGACAAATAAACGGCACAATTATCAAACTGAGACAACTGCCTGAAGGACCTTTATACCAAAAGCTGCTTCTGATGAGGCAAAAACATCAAAATGGTAACATTTAGTAAAAGGTATGCAGAGAAGACCAAGTGGCTGTTTATCAATTTGATCAACTGAAGCCTCATTCTTGAAAGCCCAAGATGTGGCAACCAATCTAGTAGAATGAGTTGTAATTCTCTGAGGCGGAGACTGACCCGCCTACAAATATGCTTGGTGGATCAAAAATTTCAACAAAGAGGCTAAAGAAATATAGACCTTCTGACCTTTTTTTTTAGGTAAAAAGGACAAACAGACTAGAAGTCTGTCTGAAATCTTTAGTAGCATCAACATAATATTTTAATGCTCTAACAACATCCAAAGAATGCAAAGCTTCTAAGTAGCATTTTTCGGATTAGAACACAAGGAAGAAACGATAATTTCCCGATTACCATTGTAAGAGTTAACAACCTTAGGTAAAAATGTAAAAGAAGTCCACAAAACAGCATTATATCGATGGAAATGAGACTCACAAGAGCAGACAATGAAGAAACTCTTCTGGCAAAAGAGACAACATTTTCCAAGAAAGTAGTTTAAAGTCCAAAGTATGCATAGGCTCAAAAGGAAGAGGATGTAAGACCTTTAGCAATAGGTTAAGACTCCAGGGAGGAGAAATAGGTTTAAAGGGACATTAAACATTAAATACATGCTAGATAGAATGATGCATTCAAACAAAAGATTAGTCCATGAGTAAAATGTAGATGTATTTTTTTAAAGTTTTATTAGTTGTTTAAAAAGTGACAAAATACGTGTAAAGTTTGTGTTTATAAAACACTGGCAGCTGCCATGTTGTAACTTGTGTTACCTTCTCTGCTGTGGTCAATTAGGGACCGTTATAAATAGGTTACTAGAGTGTGCAGCCAATGGTTGTGCTGGATTTAACTGTGTTCTGCACTTCCATTTCTAACAGGAACTGAAAAGCTCACAATTTCGGAATAGAATAACAGGCAAAGAGGACAAAATAAATAATGAAAGTATATTGCAGAGTTTTTATATATATATATATATATATATATATATATATATATATATATATATATACACACATACATATATATATATATATATATATATATATATATATATATATATATATATATATATATATATATATATATATATATATATATATATATACACACACAATTAATCATTTTATATTACCATCTCAAAGTGTTTAATGTCCCTTTAATAACAGGTTTAATTTGAATTAAAGCCAGAACAAAACAATGAATAGCAGGTAAATTAGCAATTTTTCTGTGGAACATTACAGAATGAACAGAGGTTTGTCCTTTTAAAGTACTGGCAAGCTACAGAAGGTCCCATTGGAATCAATCCACCCCAAATCACTGTGTTAAATGCTTATTACCTAAACCCTCAATTAAGCACTATTTTTACGATTGCCCACATATTAATCAATTTTGGGCTCAACTACAATATTGAGCAAACATTACCTTTAAAATTAATATTTCGCTAGACCCAAAAAAAAAACCAAAAAAAAAAAACAAAAAAAAAAAAAAACCGGTATTTCTAGTCTTCTGGGGTACATAACACCTACATCCAATACTTACACTATGTATTCTAATAGCACGACAGAATCTTAGAACAATGGATCTCTAGAAAAAGCCCCACTATAACTTAATTCAAACAAAAACTACTCTGGCAGTTGTTCAATGAACAACTTGACGTTAACTTAGACACCAAACATAGGTTGAGACACTTTTTAAATACTGTAAGTGGGAAAAACTTATAACATGACCCCTTCAACAACGTCAGATAATAAAACCTCTAGTGGAATTAACCAACTGAATTGTACACGACCTGAACACTTCTGACCGAGTTGGAGGTGGAGGGAGAAACCTTAGCCTCATTGTATAGGCAAAGTAACAAATGTTTGAGTTTGCAATTATGCGACAACAGAAGATTAGATTGATACTGAAATCACAACAGCAACACACAGGTATCTCCATGTCTAGACAAATTTTTATTTATTATAGATATTTTCTTTTGTTTTTTAATTTAAAGTGTAGAGGTTATGTTGGTTATAAAAAAAATTTAAAAAAAAAGGAAGGCAAACATATGGACTCAAAAGACTCTCTTATCCTCGGACAAAATCATCTCAATACAACACCAAGACTTGGGAAATGAATCATAAATTTATACAAACTAACAATCTATGCACACTTTCTCTCATGTATGATACCTCGCAAACAATGTAATTTGGTGAATCTGTATTGAAATATGTATTCCCCAAAAAAAAAATAAAAAAATAATAGTACTGGCAAGCAAACATTTATCCAAACCATCCTGAAGAAACTGAAGAATCCTAGGAATTCTAAAAGAATGCCAGGAGTAATCATGAGTAAAACACCATGAAATATAAGTTTTCTTGAAACAGGTTTGTGGGCTTGAATCAGTGTTAATCACAGTCAGAGAATCCTCTATGACTGAGAGCCAAGTGTTCAATTTCCATGCCATGAAGTTGAGACGTTAGATCTGGATGGAAGAAGGGACCTTGAGACAGAAGGTCTGACCTTAGAGAAAGAGGCCACAGCAAGCAACTGGACATCCAAACTAGATCTGCATAACATATCCTGTGAGGCCACACAGGGGCTATCAGAATTACTGAGGATCATTCTTTCTTTTGGAAATCACCCAGAGGGGAAAATATTTAAGCAGACTGGTAAGACGAGGGAACTGCGAGAGCATCCAATACCTCTGCCTGAGGATCCTTGGACCTCGCAAGGTACCTGGGAAGTTTGTTGTTCAAATGAGATGCATTCTATTTCTGGTAGGCCCAATAATTGAACAATCCGATAGAACACATATTGGTGGAGAGACCACTCTCCCAGATGTAGGGTCTGACAACTGAGGTAATCTGCCTCCTAGTTGTCTACACCTAGCATGTGAATCGCAATAATGAGGTAAGAATTTGCTTCCGCCAAGTAAGGATTCAAGATACCTCTGAGTTCCTCATTGAAGATTGACATAGGCCACAGTTGTGATATTTTCGGTCTTAAATCAGAGATGAGGCTCTTTCTTAAATAAAGACCAAGCCTGAAGGTCCCTGAAAAGAGCATGAAGTGCCAAGATATTGATTTGAAAATGAACAAAGAGTCTGATACTGCAATCATAAAGCCTAGAACTTCCATACACATAGACACTGAAGGGAATGAAAGAGCTAAAACTGGTTTCAGCTTGTCTAAACCTTTTAGTAATTATTTTCCTTTAAGGAAAGAGTCATGGACACAGAGTCTATCTGGAAATCTAAAAAGGTTATTTTTGTTAGAGGTATCAAGGAACTCTTCGGTAAATTGATCCTCCAACCATGTTTTTGAAGAAACGACAGATGATTCTGCTAAATGAAAAGATTGAGCTAGTAACAAGTTATCATCCAAATAAGAAAACACTGCAACACCCTGAGCTCTGATTACAGATAGAAGGGCACCGATAACTTTTGAAAATATTCTTGGAGCAGTAGCTAGGCCAAAAGGAAGAGCCACAAAATGGTAATGCTTTTCCAGAAAAAGAGAATCCCAGAAGTTGATAATGTTCTGGGTGGATAGGAATGTGAAGGTTAACATCCTGTAAAATCTATTGTGGACATACACATAGAGATCTTGCTGGACAAAAGGCAGAATAGTCTAAATAGTTCCTGTATGAAAGTTGGAATTCTTACAAACTTGTTTAGAGTTTTCAGATACAGAATTGGTCTAAAAGCATTTTCCTTTTTGGCACAATAAAGAGATTGGGGGGGGGGGACCCACATCCTTTTTTTCTTGTAAAGGTACTGTAACAATTACTCCCATATTGTCTAGGTCTGGAACACATTTTAGAAAAGCTTGGGCCTTTATATGATATTTTGGAATATGGGAGAGGAAAAAAAAAAAATCTTGCCGTGGGAGGACAAATTTTGAATGATGTTCTCAATTCAGAGATTGTATACAGATTATAACCAAAATTCTTGAAGACATTTTAATCTGCCACCCACCAGAAGTACTGGATTGGGGCAACACCTTCATGAGGTCTTAAAGGCAGGATTCAGTTAATTATACTGTTTGGACTTATTTCAATTTGAAGAAGGTCTCAATACTGAGCCAGGGGGGTTTAGGGGAGGGGACAGTTTTCTGTTCTGACGCAAGAAAAAAAAACGTTTGGGAGCTTTAAATTTCCCCTTAGACTTTTTGTCTTAAAGGGAAACTCAGGTTTTATTAAATTTTCATGATTCAGATACAGCATCTAATTTTAAACAACTTTCCAATTTACTTCCATTAAAACAAATGTGCACAATCTTTTATATTTACACTTTTTGAGTCACCAGCTCCTACTGAGCATGTGCAAGAACTCACAGACTATACGTATATACATTTGTGATTGGCTGCTGTCACATGGTACAGGGGGAGTGGAAATATACATAACTTTGAAATGTGTTAGAAAAGGTTCTACTAATTATTTGAAATTCAGAGTAAATGCTTTTGTATTGTCTTGTTATCTTGCATTTGTTGATTATGCAAATCTACTGTGTTTACTGGTCCTTTAAAGAAGGAACACTCCCTTACCTACAGCAATAGTTGAAATAATAGAATCCAGTTGCGATCCAAATATATTATTTCCTTGAAATGAAAGAGATAGTAATCTGGTCGTAGATACCCTATTAGCATGCCATGATTTAAGCCATAAAGCTCTAGCTAAAAACATAGCTTTAAAAGATAATTTTCAGGATATCAAATACTGCATCGCAAATAAAATTATTTGCATGTTGAAGTAAATTCAGAATGCTGGAGCATTCAGGGTCAGAAGATAACTGCTGAGCAAGACTGGATAACAAGAAAGAAGTAGCAGCTACATCAGCAATAGATATGGCTAGCCTAAGAATATAGCCAGTATGTAAATATGCCCTTCTTAGATAAGATTTAAGTTTTCTATCTAAAGGGTCTTTAAGAGGAAATACGGTCTTCCAAAGGAATAGCAATACCTTTAGCTAGAGTGGAAATGGCCCATCAACTTTGGGGACTGCTGCCATAGCTCTAAATTAGCAGTAGGTAGAGGATAGTTTATTTTGGGGGCTTTTAAAAAAAGCTTGAACAAGGGTTAGAAAACGTACCTGGTTTAAACATTCTTTAGCTACCTCAGGGAGATTAACAACAGTTTTGAACACTGAATTTAAACGGTTACAGGGTCTATCATCAGAAGGTTTAGTTTCTTCAATACCTAAAGTAACTAAGACTTTTCTTAAAATAGAACGAATGTGCTCAATTTTAAACAAAAGAGGAATTATCAGGTTCTGTATCTCATCATTAGAGGATACTTCAGTATTTTGTTCAGAAGTGCATATATTACTAGTAGAAGGTAATACCAGAACTGACCTCTTATGTTTATTTGATGGCAGTAGTGCAGTCAGGGCCTTCTCAATGGCAGTAGCAATAAACGTTTTCATTGCTGGGGGTACGCCATCTGCATCCATCATGTGTACTGAGGTATGGAAATAGATTGCTTTTTGGAAAAAAAAAAAAAAAATCACCACCACTTGTAATTTAAAAAATTGCTATGTGAAGAAAAGTATCAAACAAAAAATATCTAGCAAATACGAAGCCCTTGGTGTGTTTGAGGGCACACAGCAAAGAAGGGGCAGGTCTTGTAAGGAAAAATTTTGGCGCCAAATTATTTCCGGCAAAATTAAAAATGTGCATAACAACAACATCACACAAAGACTGATATATTGTTTGATGCAGCGTGTGGGCTTGTGAGAAAAAAAAAAAAAAAAAAAAAAAACTATAGAATCAGTTAAGGTGCCAAAATAAAAAAAAATATCCTAAAAAACACGGTACTTTGGGTAAATTTTATAAATGTCATAATTTAATCCTCCAAAAAAAAAAAAAAAAAACATAATTTATGCTTACCTGATAAATTCCTTTCTTCTGTAGTGTGATCAGTCCACGGGTCATCATTACTTCTGGGATATTAACTCCTCCCCAACAGGAAGTGCAAGAGGATTCACCCAGCAGAGCTGCATATAGCTCCTCCCCTCTACGTCACTCCCAGTCATTCGACCAAGGACCAACGAGAAAGGAAAAGCCAAGGGTGAAGTGTTGACTGGAGTATAAATTAAAAAATATTTACCTGCCTTAAAAACAGGGCGGGCCGTGGACTGATCACACTACAGAAGAAAGGAATTTATCAGGTAAGCATAAATTATGTTTTCTTCTGTTAAGTGTGATCAGTCCACGGGTCATCATTACTTCTGGGATACCAATACCAAAGCAAAAGTACACGGATGACGGGAGGGATAGGCAGGCTCTTTATACAGAAGGAACCACTGCCTGAAGAGCCTTTCTCCCAAAAATAGCCTCCGATGAAGCAAAAGTGTCAAATTTGTAAAATTTGGAAAAAGTATGAAGCGAAGACCAAGTTGCAGCCTTGCAAATCTGTTCAACAGAGGCCTCATTCTTAAAGGCCCAAGTAGAAGCCACAGCTCTAGTGGAATGAGCTGTAATCCTTTCAGGAGGCTGCTGTCCAGCAGACTCATAAGCTAAACGAATTATGCTACGAAGCCAAAAAGAAAGAGAGGTAGCAGAAGCTTTTTGACCTCTCCTCTGCCCAGAGTAAACGACAAACAGAGAAGACGTTTGTCGAAATTCCTTAGTTGCCTGTAAGTAAAATTTTAGAGCACGGACTACATCCAGGTTGTGCAGTAGACGTTCCTTCTTCGAAGAAGGATTTGGGCATAAAGAAGGAACAACAATCTCTTGATTGATATTCCTGTTAGTAACTACCTTAGGTAAGAACCCAGGTTTAGTACGCAGAACTACCTTATCCGAATGAAAAATCAAATAAGGAGAATCACAATGTAAGGCTGATAACTCAGAGACTCTTCGAGCCGAGGAAATAGCCATTAAAAATAGAACTTTCCAAGATAACAACTTTATATCAATGGAATGAAGGGGTTCAAACGGAACGCCCTGTAAAACATTAAGAACAAGGTTTAAACTCCATGGTGGAGCAACCGTTTTAAACACAGGCTTAATCCTGGCCAAAGCCTGACAAAAAGCCTGGACGTCAGGAACTTCTGACAGACGTTTGTGTAACAGAATGGACAGAGCTGAGATCTGTCCCTTTAAGGAACTAGCGGATAAACCCTTTTCTAAACCTTCTTGTAGAAAAGACAATATCCTAGGAATCCTAACCTTACTCCAAGAGTAACCTTTGGATTCACACCAATATAGGTATTTACGCCATATCTTATGGTAAATCTTTCTGGTAACAGGTTTCCTAGCCTGTATTAAGGTATCAATAACTGACTCAGAAAACCCACGTCTTGATAAAATCAAGCGTTCAATTTCCAAGCAGTCAGCTTCAGAGAAGTTAGATTTTGATGTTTGAAGGGACCCTGTATCAGAAGGTCCTGTTTCAGAGGTAGAGACCAAGGTGGACAGGATGACATGTCCACCAGATCTGCATACCAAGTCCTGCGTGGCCACGCAGGTGCTATTAGAATCACTGATGCTCTCTCTTGTTTGATTCTGGCAATCAATCGAGGAAGCATCGGGAAGGGTGGAAACACTTAAGCCATCCTGAAGTCCCAAGGTGCTGTCAGGGCATCTATCAGGACTGCTTCTGGATCCCTGGATCTGGACCCGTAACGAGGAAGCTTGGCGTTCTGTCGAGACGCCATGAGATCTATCTCTGGTTTGCCCCAACGTCGAAGTATTTGGGCAAAGACCTCCGGATGAAGTTCCCACTCCCCCGGATGAAAAGTCTGACGACTTAAGAAATCCGCCTCCCAGTTCTCCACTCCCGGGATGTGGATTGCTGACAGGTGGCAAGAGTGAGACTCTGCCCAGCGAATTATCTTTGATACTTCCATCATAGCTAGGGAGCTTCGTGTCCCTCCCTGATGGTTGATGTAAGCTACAGTCGTGATGTTGTCCGACTGAAACCTGATGAAACCCCGCGTTGTCAACTGGGGCCAAGCCAGGAGGGCATTGAGAACTGCTCTCAATTCCAGAATGTTTATTGGCAGGAGACTCTCCTCCTGACTCCATTGTCCCTGAGCCTTCAGAGAATTCCAGACGGCACCCCAACCTAGAAGGCTGGCGTCTGTTGTTACAATTGTCCAGTCTGGTCTGCTGAATGGCATCCCCCTGGACAGATGTGGCCGAGAAAGCCACCAAAGAAGAGAATTTCTGGTCTCTTGATCCAGATTCAGAGAAGGGGATAAGTCTGAGTAATCCCCATTCCACTGACTTAGCATGCACAGTTGCAGTGGTCTGAGGTGTAGGCGTGCAAAGGGTACTATGTCCATTGCCGCTACCATTAAGCCGATTACCTCCATGCATTGAGCCACTGACGGGTGTTGAATGGAATGAAGGGTGCGGCAAGCACTTTGAAGTCTTGTTAACCTGTCCTCTGTCAGGTAAATCTTCATTTTTACAGAATCTATAAGAGTCTCCAGGAAGGGAACTCTTGTGAGTGGAACGAGTGAACTTTTCTTTTCGTTCACCTTCCATCCATGTGACCTTAGAAATGCCAGTACTAACTCTGTATGAGACTTGGCAGTTTGAAAGCTTGAAGCTTGAATCAGAATGTCGTCTAGGTATGGAGCTACCGAGATTCCCCGCGGTCTTAGTACCGCCAGAAGAGCACCCAGAACCTTTGTGAAGATTCTTGGAGCTGTAGCCAATCCGAATGGAAGAGCTACAAACTGGTAATGCCTGTCTAGGAAGGCAAACCTTAGGTACCGGTAATGATCTTTGTGAATCGGTATGTGAAGGTAAGCATCTTTTAAATCTACAGTGGTCATGTACTGACCCTCTTGGATCATAGGTAAAATTGTCCGAATAGTCTCCATCTTGAACGATGGAACTCTTAGGAACTTGTTTAGGATCTTTAAGTCCAGGATTGGTCTGAAAGTTCCCTCTTTTTTGGGAACCACAAACAGATTTGAGTAAAACCCCTGGCCCTGTTCCGATCGTGGAACTGGGTGGATTACTCCCATTAACAAGAGCTCTTGTACGCAGCGTAGAAACGCCTCTTTCTTTGTCTGGATTGTTGACAACCTTGACAGATGAAATCTCTCTCTTGGAGGAGAGTATTTGAAGTCCAGAAGGTATCCCTGAGATATTATTTCTAGCGCCCAGGGATCCTGGACATCTCTTGCCCAAGCCTGGGCGAAGAGAGAAAGCCTGCCCCCCACTAGATCCGATCCCGGATCGGGGGCCCTCAATTCATGCCGTTTTAGGGGCAGCAGTAGGTTTCCTGGTCTGCTTGCCCTTGTTCCAGGACTGGTTAGGTTTCCAGCCTTGTCTGTAGCGAGCAACAGCTCCTTCCTGTTTTGGTGCAGAGGAAGTTGATGCTGCTCCTGCTTTGAAATTACGAAAGGAACGAAAATTAGACTGTCTAGTCTTAGTTTTGGCTTTGTCCTGAGGCAGGGCATGGCCTTTACCTCCTGTAATGTCAGCGATAATCTCTTTCAACCCGGGCCCGAATAAGGTCTGCCCTTTGAAAGGTATATTAAGCAATTTAGACTTAGAAGTAACATCAGCTGACCAGGATTTTAGCCACAGCGCCCTGCGTGCCTGAATGGCGAATCCTGAATTCTTCGCCGTAAGTTTAGTTAGATGTACTACGGCCTCCGAAATGAATGAATTAGCTAGTTTAAGGACTCTAAGCCTGTCCGTAATGTCGTCCAGAGTAGCTGAACTAATGTTCTCTTCCAGAGACTCAATCCAGAACGCCGCTGCAGCCGTGATCGGCGCAATGCATGCAAGGGGTTGCAATATAAAACCTTGTTGAACAAACATTTTCTTAAGGTAACCCTCTAATTTTTTATCCATTGGATCTGAAAAAGCACAGCTATCCTCCACCGGGATAGTGGTACGCTTAGCTAAAGTAGAAACTGCTCCCTCTACCTTAGGGACCGTTTGCCATAAGTCCCGTGTGGTGGCGTCTATTGGAAACATTTTTCTAAATATCGGAGGGGGTGAGAACGGCACACCGGGTCTATCCCACTCCTTAGAAACAATTTCAGTAATTCTCTTAGGAAAAACCTCAGTACTCGTCGGTACCGCAAAATATTTATCCAACCTACACATTTTCTCTGGTATTGCAACAGTGTTACAATCATTCAGAGCCGCTAACACCTCCCCTAGTAATACACGGAGGTTTTCCAGTTTAAATTTAAAATTTGAAATATCTGAATCCAGTCTGTTTGGATCAGAACCGTCACCCACAGAATGAAGTTCTCCGTCCTCATGTTCTGCAACCTGTGACGCAGTGTCTGACATGGCCCTAATATTATCAGCGCACTCTGTTCTCACCCCAGAGTGATCACGCTTACCTCTTAGTTCTGGTAATTTAGCCAAAACTTCAGTCATAACAGAAGCCATATCCTGTAATGTGATTTGTAATGGCCGGCCAGATGTACTCGGCGCTACAATATCACGCACCTCCCGAGCGGGAGATGCAGGTACTGGCACGTGAGGCGAGTTAGTCGGCATAACTCTCCCCTCGTTGTTTGGTGAAATTTTTTCAATTTGTACAGATTGACTTTTATTTAAAGTAGCATCAATACAGTTAGTACATAAATTTCTATTGGGCTCCACTTTGGCATTGCAACAAATGACACAGGTATCTTCCTCTGAATCAGACATGTTTAACACACTAGCAAATAAACTTGCAACTTGGAATACAATTCAATTAGAATAATATTAAAAACGTACTGTGCCTTTAAGAAGCACAGAAAATCTATGACAGTTGAAAATTAATAAATTGAAACATTTATAGCCTCAATCCTTGTAAACAACACAACTTTAGCAAAGGTTTAATCCCAATAGCAAAGATAACAAATTCTGAAAGCAGGAAACAATTACAGAATAAACGTTTTTTTTATCACAGTCAACTATAATTCTCACAGCTCTGCTGAGAGAAATTACCTCCCTCAAAATAAGTTTGAAGACCCCTGAGTTCTGTAGAGATGAACCGGATCATGCAGGAAATACAATGAGCTGCTGACTGAAATAACTGATGCATAGAAAAGGCGCCAAAAAACGGCCCCTCCCCCTCACACACAGCAGTGAGAGAGAACAGAAACTGTCAGAAAAAGATTAAGCAACTGCCAAGTGGAAAAATAGTGCCCAAACATTTATTCACTCAGTACCTCAGCAAATGAAAACGATTTTACATTCCAGCAAAAACGTTAAACATAATTTCTAGTTATTAAACAGCTTTATGTACTTCTTACAGTGTAATTCTAGTGAAGTACCATTCCCCAGAATACTGAAGTGTAAAGTATACATACATGACATTATATCGGTATGGCAGGATTTTCTCATCAATTCCATTGTCAGAAAATAAAAGCTGCTACATACCTCTATGCAGATTCATCTGCCCGCTGTCCCCTGATCTGAAGTTTACCTCTCCTCAGATGGCCGAGAAACAGCAATATGATCTTAACTACTCCGGCTAAAATCATAGCAAAAACTCTGGTAGATTCTTCTTCAAACTCTGCCAGAGAGGTAATAACACACTCCGGTGCTATTTTAAAATAACAAACTTTTGATTGAAGATATAAAACTAAGTATAATCACCATAGCCCTCTCACACCTCCTATCTAGTCGTTGGGTGCAAGAGAATGACTGGGAGTGACGTAGAGGGGAGGAGCTATATGCAGCTCTGCTGGGTGAATCCTCTTGCACTTCCTGTTGGGGAGGAGTTAATATCCCAGAAGTAATGATGACCCGTGGACTGATCACACTTAACAGAAGAAAACATAACCATTTATATAAGCTCCAAAATTCTTGTGCTGAATATTAGTATAAAGAAACAAGCAAACAAAGGGAATAAAACTGGTCCCTATGATAGATATGAGTGTCCAATAGTTAAAATAAAAAAATAAAAAAAAAATAAAAAAAATGTACCTTTAGACTTTCACCCACTGAAAGCAGACAGCAAAACAAACCAGTACTGAAAGATCAGCAGAGGTAATGGAATAGGAGTATAATATCGATCTGTAAAAGGGAGGCAGAAGACGAATCCCTGCGACCGAATTCACACAGAGCCTATGAAAAGATTTCCCAGAGGTGTAAACATGGTGTTATGAGGCAGTACTCCCTTCACATCCCTCTGACAAGCACTGTACTCTGAGGTGAACCGGGCTTCAATATGATCGGAAGCACCTTTCACGGAAGAAATCAAGCACATCATGCTTCAACCACTTCCTAAGGAGGCAAAGTTTAAAACTGAGGTGGGAGGAGTATATATAGCATTTTGAGGTTTGGGAAACTTTGCCTCTGCCTGATAGGAATGTATATCCCATACGTAACAGTTCATGGACTCTCACCACCTATATGAAAAATACAGCAGCACCACAGTAGTTTATCTTTCAAACTTTATTAGTACCTGGAGGTTTTTTACCTCCAGGTACTAATAAAGTTTGAAAGATAAACTACTGTGGTGCTGCTGGATTTTCTTTGCTCTTGATGTATGGGAGTCTTTGAGCAGTGGCTCCTCCAGCTTTGCACACCAAATCTACATCACTGGTGCTTGAGTCGTTTTTGAGACTGAGTATATGAAAAATACACAGAGTACACAAGCATGAAAAAAAAGAGAGGAGAGAAAAGCTACAGGTGACAGACTATATATACTCTTTTTCAAATGCTTTTAACTTTGGATCTTTCAAATTTTGGCAGTTTTTAGGCACGCTGTGACAACAAAAGTTTAAAATAAGTAAGTGTTAAGTAGGATTGACATTAAGTGCTAAATTAAAAAAAAAAAGTTATATATGGAAATAATCAGCAATTAAACGCCAAAAAGTAAGGCACTGCTTGGGCTTCTAACACTACACGCAAAGCAGCACGCAACTAGGGGAAGAGGCGTCAGCTGGCGAGGGTTTACAAGCGCTACAAGATGAAAAATTTAATGACGCGGCAGCCATATTAGATTCCTCCAGACAAATTAGCGTTTGGTGAGAGGAATCTATTGGTCAGCAGTAGTGCCTGGATCCTAGAGCAGGGTTCTTCAAACCACGGGTCGGGACCCATTAATGGGTCGCAACGCCATGTTTACTGGGTCCCGACTTGTGTGTGTGCATGTTATATGTGTGTGCTGCATGAGAGTGTGTTGTGTGTGCTTGTTGTATGTCTGGGTGTGTCATGTGTGCGTGGTATACGAGTGTGTGTGCGTGTTATATGTGTGCGTGTGTTGAATGAGAGCGTGTGTGCGTGTTATATGTGTGTGTTGCATGAGTGTGTTGTTGTATGTGTGTTATGAGTGTGTTGTATGAGAGTGTTTGTGGTGTGTATTTGTATGTTATTACCTTTTACAACACTTTCAAGAAAGAAAAAAAAAAAATCCAAAAATTGCAGCTCTTACTTAAAGAGACACTGAACCCAAATTCTTCTTTCGTGATTCAGATAGAGCATGCAATTTTAAGCAACTTTCTAATTTACGCCTATTATCAATTTTTCTTCATTCTCTTGGTATCTTTATTTGAAAAAGGCATCTAAGCTTTTTTTTTGGTTCTGTACTCTGGATAGTACTTTGTTATCGGTGGATGAATTTATCCACGAATCCGCAAGGACAACCCTGGTTGTTCACCAAAAATGGGCCGGCATCTAAACTTACATTTCAAATAAAGATACCAAGAAAATGTGATAATAGGAGTAAATAAGAAAGTTGCTTAAAATGTCATGCTCTATCTGAAGCACAAAAGAGAAAATTTGGGTTCAGTGTCCATTTAATATATTTGCAGACCAAACATAAAAATAGGGTCACAAAAGTGTGTGGTATCATGGCCCTATGTCTTGGGGGAAAAAGTTTGAAGAACCCTGACCTAGATGACACGCACAAGGTAGGAATTGCAACCATGTAAGGTGTATATTGTGCAACAACAAAGCAATAAAATGTTTTGTTTTTTTACCCACACAAAGATGTATTCATTTGTTTATCAGCTTTCTTTATTTTGTTTGTATTGTACAATATACACCTTACTATTGCACAAGCCCAGCCAGTAGTTGTGGTCAAGTTGTAGATATCAGGGTACAGACTACAGTGTAGACAAGCTGCGAAGCGGTGCAGTGCAAAGTAAAGGTTGCAAACTTTTCTAGCTGCTTTGCTTGCAGTGTGTCACAGCCTTTAGTTTACAACGAGACCACTAACAAACTACAAGTACTGTGCTGACAAAACCTTACAGCATTTATGATTTAACCCAAAAAAAAAGTTGAATTGAGGAAAAATGCAATAGTAGCGAGGTGGTAGTTGTGTTTAATGAAAAACTGATGCTTTAACATCAAATTGAGAATACAGTAGAAGTTACCCTCTTTGCTAATGCAACTATGGAGGCCATGCCATTTCCCCCCTCAATCCAACCACACTTTTTACCTAATTGTGTATCATACTTGTATTCAACAGTATTATGGTCATAACTGAGCCAAGGCTTAGGTATACATAACTCGGTCTTTATTTTGTTTGCTTGTTTGTTTTTTGATGGTCCCAAGCAGACATAGCCAGTGAGTCAAATCGGCAGAGGTTGTTGTAGAACTCAGCGTTGCTATTGTTAATGTTGATTGGCTCACCAGCTATTTCCACTTGGGATCAGCAGGGGTTAAACACATAATTGCGCAGAGTCAATAGTGCTAAAAATGACATACTTTAACAAATTAGAGTTGTCCATTTAAACAGGCCACCTCTGCAGAAGTATAGATGTCCACAAATCCTTGTCTGTAAACTTATACTTAGATAATGTTTTATTGGTCACCATCAATACAATGCATACAATCTACAAATCAATGGGTTATCAACTCAGCGGGTTCAAATCCAAAGGAAAACAAAAATTAGTGTTTAAAAAAAAAAAAGGGTTTGTCATTAGGCAAAGCAGACAGCTACTTATGGAAACCTTACAAAGAGTTTAGCAATTAGGCTTGTCTAAAATACACTGGGAAGTTTTTGTGCAAAATACACTAGGAAAGGCCAGAGATCTGTGCTCATTAACTAATGATGAAAATGTACAAATGTATGTTTGAAAGAGGTAAGCATTCTCACTTCTCAAACACTGGTCACACACACACTTTGGATGCCCATTACAGCTCCACTCCAGGGGCATCCACATTGTGTTCCTGTTAATACTCAAACTCTATACTCATACTTCAAAACTAGTCATTGTTCTCTCACAGAAGCACCCCCTCTAATACTAGGGGATATTTACAACTTCTCATTGATTTCATTATATATACAGTTTAATTCACTTTCGGTCACACACCATGATCAGTAACAGCTGCACTCTAAATATTCACAGGGGGTATCAGTCATTGTTCCCCTCTAGTCAAACAAGTGTCACAGGTTTATACATGTCAGTCTCATAATCTGCCAGTCATAAGTCCTCTATGAACAGACACACCGGGAGCTACTGTTTCCACATTAAGTGTGTCTCTCACCCTGGTCACTCGTATCGGGTGACATCCATTGTTAAGTGGGGGTCAAACATGGACGGTCAACTCCACAGAATTTACTTTTATTGTGTTCCCTCTTCTAACACATTGACATCTTTGTTTCTCCTCTAAATACTCAAAAATAGATGTCAGCTAGTGCCCCCTCTGATCCAATGTTATTCACATAAATGCTTAAACCCAATATTGCAATATGCTGCCTCACAAAAGCAGCATTTTAAACCAGGAACCACTTTTCAGCACTCACCGGAAACGTCCTGTGGTTAACGTGCCCCAGCGTCTGTTAAATAGCCTATAGACTGCAAGCTACGAAACTTGTAATTCCGGGTAACTCCACTGCTCGGTCACGTGGGAAGGCGGGGTTTAATTGCGAGTTAGTCACTAAGCACTTTGTAGACAGCTTGTGTATTTTATTTATTATTATTATTAACAATAATGTATCTTCGGAGATTTATATTTATTTTGTTGTAAAACATTCACGAGAATGGATTTGGTTACAATATTTTTGAATGTATACATTCGAGCTAGAAGCTGATGGGCGGTGTGTTACCCATGTAACAGTTTCGTCTACGCGGGCAACACTGTTCTGCCTGAATGTCAATGTTTCTGTTAAAGGGACATGAAACCCAAATTTTTTCTTTCATGATTTAGAAAGAGCATACAATAATAAACAACTTTCTAATTTACTTCTATTGTCTATTTTGATTCATTCTATTGATATTCTTTGCTGAAAAGCATATCTAGATATGCTTAGTAGCTGCTGATTGGTAGCTGCACATAGATGCCTCCTGTGATTGGTTCACTGTGTGCATTGCTATTTCTTCATTAAAGTATATCTAAAGAATAAAGCAAATTAGGTAATAGAAGTAAATTGGAATGTTGTTTAAAATTATATTCTCTACCTTAATCATGAAAGAAAATGTTTGGGTATAGTGTCCCTTTAAATCTATCTGTAGGACTGAACCGAATCCACCATAGTTTCCCTGTAATCCGGTTGTCCTGTGCATTCATTTTGAGTCTTTTCACTGAAATGAACCCAATTTTTTTATTTCATGATTCAGATAGAGCATGACATTTTAAACAATTTTCTAATTAACACTTATCAATTTTTCTTCGTTCTCTTGCTATTTTTATTTTAAAAGCAAAAATGTAAATATTAGCAGCAAGCCCATTTTAGGTTCAGCACCACGGATAGCGCTTGCTTATTGGAGAATTACATTTACCCACCAATAAGCAAGCATAACCCAGGTTCTCAACCAAAAATGGGGCGACTCCTATGCATCACATTCTTGCTTTTTAAATAATCATAGCAAGAGAATGAAGAAAAATGTATAATAGGAGTAAATTAGAAAGTTGGTTAAAAGTGCATGCTCTATCTGAATCATTAAAGAAAAAATTTGGGTTTAGTGTCCCTTTAATGGAAAGACAGGGAAATATAAGGAAAAGTTTGCAAACTTTCTAACACTTCTAAGTTCAATAACTGGAACAAATGCAGTGTGACCTTCAAAACTAAAGTACTGGGTTATTCGTAGTAGGTTTACAATTTATGCATTTTATTCTTGGACCCGGACATCACATTTCTTGAGCCAGCCCTGGCTAAGGACACACATCTTTTGACCACTTGGACTGTTTAAAAAGTTTAAATTTATACTCGAGTTCCAGTTAAAAATTACAGTTATATACAAAGAGAAAGAAAGTAGCATCCCTTAAGCCATCTAACGAGACAAAATTAAAGTGCCATAAAACATGTTGAGATCTGTGCATATTCTAAAACGGCTAATTAAGTAAGAAATAGTTTACATTAAAAAAATGTTTAAAAATTGCTGGCAAATATTTTAAAATATTTTTCAAAAATAAGCAAAATGTGTTACATAGCTGTGCTTTCTGGGGTAGACTGACCCCCCCCCCCCCCTTTATCAGTGTTTAACATCAGAAACACAGGCATTGTATTTTAACCTAGTTCACAACAGCTTATTTGCTTCTAGACATGCTCCTGCAGATAATGACTTAACATCTGCATTCTACCATATCAATGGTGGATATGGATGCAGCCATAAAAGGAATTGTGTGGGTGGAGTTAGAGCTGGACAATTAAGACACTTAAAAAAAGTGTTAATGACGAGGCACTGCCGTGTAAATTTGCAGGTAAAGTAATTAAAGTACATATTATTATATTTTGTCGATATCCCAACTTGTTTTATGTCCCTTTAAGTTGATCCAAAAGGACACACAGGGCAAGGGGGGGGGGGGGGTCCTCAGTCCTCAGAAAAAGATTATGAGGAAAAATGAAAGGATAATAAAACAACATTTATTGTATCGAAATAAAAAGTAAGAGATTAAAAACACATTAAAAGCTCTAACAAAGTTATAACACACAGGGGCAACATTTATTGTATCAAAATAAAAAGTAAGAGATTAAAAACACATTAAAAGCACTAACAAAGTTATAACACACAGGGGCATGAAACTGTGCTGATTCACAGTATTGATTCTATATGCACAGTAAATGTCTATACATTCAAATGAACAGCCTAATACCAGAAAAGTTCAATGAACTATCCCCATTATATAGTGCAACACAAAACAAAAAGACCCCTTACCTATAGTCTACCAGTGACTATAAGGTCTTCCTAAGGAGAACCAAATAAGGGATTGGCAATCTGCTACTCTCACGTGTTGCTCCTATACAATTATTTAAAAAGGCTGGGTGTTCCTGTACTTGTCTGGTACTTCAAAAGCATCTAATGTAAAGAAATCCACACAAATCATATCATATATAAGTGCAATGACCTAATCACGCCACAAAACGCCTGACTCACGTTTCGCTCCTGCTTTATCAAAGGCCTCTTTGTAGTGCTTAAGGGATGCTACTTTCTTTCTCTGAGATATTTGCTATTTGTATAGGTGTAACATCTTTGAGAAAGCGGCATTTCCAATTCCAAGACAAGAAACACATCAAATATACAGTTATGTTTACTAAATATGTTCCCCATTTGGATTTTTACAAAGTTTCAATAAAGGAATCTTTTAAACCACTTACCACTTTCATACAAATTTCTTTGTGAGACATAACAGCTATTCCTATTCACCACAATGAAGCCATGCAGTCATACATAGATACCAGAATGCATTAAAGAAATACTAAACCCATATTTTTTCTTTCATGGTTCAGAAAGAGCATGCAATTTTAAGCAACGTTCTAATTTACTCCTATTATCGATTTTTCTTCGTTCTCTTGCTATCTTTATTTAAAAAGCAGGAATTTAAAGCTGAGGAGCCGGCCCATTTTAGTTTCAGCACCCTGGATAGTGCTTGCTTATTGGTGGCTACATTGATTAAACCAATAAGCAAGCATAACCCAGGTTCTGAACCAAAAATGGGCCGGCTCTTACGCTTTACATTCCTGCTTTTTAAATAAAGATAGCAAGAGATCTTAGAAAAATTGATAATAGGAGTAAACGATAAAGTTGCCTAAAATTTCATGCTCTATCTGAATCATGAAAGAAAAAAAATTGGATTTAGTGTCCCTTTAATCTTTGAGAGATAGACAGCTACTAGTACTGATTGTTACCTCTCAGAAAAGAGCGAGTGAGTGTTGCTTATTAATAGGCAGTGGATAATTAATGCCATACACATATAATCTATCTAATGGGTTTTACTTAAAGCTCAACCCAGCCAAGGTAAGATATTTTATATGATGACCAGTATGTTTCACCTACTAGACAAGAGAAAGTTTTACTATATATAGAGAGAGGGAGAGAGACACACACTGGGCTATCTTTCTTCATTCCTATATACTATACAAACATTGAAGTTTGGCTAATCTAAGAATATGGGAAGTACAGCAACAATGTGCTAAACTGACTCCCAGTAAAATAATATTTCAGATTTAAATTGTCTTGTATGATCATGTTTGATACTTTCCCATCTTAGGAAATGTAGTTAAAGAGGCATTAAACACTAAATGCATTCCATGCACCTCCCTCTATGGATGCTGCCATTTTAGATTGGTTACACTGCAGGTATCTGAATGAGAGAGAGCTCCTGCACATTATCATTGGAATGCAGTGAAAGCTACAGCTTAACATGGCTGCACCAATGACAAGAGGGAGGCAGGGAGATACCTAAATACTGTGAATTTAGTTTTTAATGTCTCAATGCAACTGGAAATAAACCTTGAAAATTGAAGGAAAAAAACAAAACAATTTTAGTAAAAGAGTAGAAAAAAGTCCATGTGAAACACTCAGTAATTATGGGGACTAACCTGCTCTCAGCTGATAATTTCACCTGTGCACGAGTTCAGATATCTAAAAACATTGGCCCACTAGTGCACTTAAGACTGGAGTTCAAAATCACTGCACTAGAGCATGAATACTTATTTTCATGGGGCTCTTGATAAAATAAACATAATTAATGCATTTACATTTACTATCTATTGCAAAAACATGCAACTATGTTTATTATGATTTTCCAGCACTAACTCCTATTCATGGTATTTATAACGGGCCAGAATACAAGTGAAGCGCCAAAAATTGCTTTTGCGCAAGCAATATTAGTCCTCCACTGAATAATACCAGCGCAGACTAACGTGTGCTGGTATTACAAGATAAGCACAATGTGAATGCGAGCTCACGTTCACATTGCTAGGAAACATTACGCTCACAAGATCACACATCCATAGGCTCCAATGGAAGCCTCTTTCTGATGACGTCAGAGATGGCACAGAATATAAGCGCAGCAAAGGAGGTAAGTCGCACAGCGATGGCAGCAAATTGTAATTATATATGTATATGATTATATACAAAAGTTCCCATAGACCGCAATGTAAATGCACTTTTCAGTTCCATTTTTTTCTCCCAACACCCCACTCCCGCCAATTTTAATCCCAAAATACTGCCTAGTGCAGTTATTTTATAAAAAAATAAAAATGCTTCAGTTTTTATTTTTTAATAAAATACACTACACTGTAATTTGGGACACATTGATAAAATTAACTAGAGATCTGATATCAGGTTAATCTTATAAGCGCTAATAGCTACCGCGAGCTCACGGTAGTAATAACCAGACACTTGTAATGGTTGGTTATGTATTGCGTGCCCGCAAATGGGCAAATTTGCCAGTTTGCGGGCATGCAATAAATTGGCCCTCCACTTGTAATCTAGCCCATAGTATTTAACTGATGTAATGCAATGGAAAAGCCTGTATACTCACGGTAGTAATAACCAGACACTTGTAATGGCTGGTTATGTATCGCGTGCCCGCAAACGGGCAAATTTGCCAGTTTGCGGGCATGCAATAAATTGGCCCTCCACTTGTAATCTAGCCCATAGTATTTAACTGATGTAATGCAATGGAAAAGCCTGTATATAATTCTAAGAACGTTTAGTATTATGATCATGTTATAGCCATACTTAGGAATATCAACATATAGTTTTATTTTATTAATATAGGTGTTTGGAGAAATCCTTTTCTGTGTCTACCTGTCTGTTCTTTTCAATGGTTCTTAAAAGTACTTAAAAGATACTGCATGTACACCAGATCTTCTCTGTGCCACCAGCTGGTAACTTGAATTAAGTGGGTCTTGGCAGGAGCTGCTGTGAGACTTATCATTGTTACTTCATGTGAAAGGGCTGGGTTTTTCTATCACAAGCAAACACTTGAAACTATATCCTAGTGAGGGTGCATATTGTTATTGTTGCCTGTTACAGAGGTTGGCTCTGTGAAGCATAGCACGTCTACATGTTTAAGTATAATTTTCTGGCCAAACACCACATCTGTCATTATAGTTTAATTATGTTTATGCAAAATGAGAGCCAATTGAAAGGTTATTGCATATACTACTGGCATATGCAACCGTGAGGTTATACAAATGAGTGATTTCATCTTGTTTTATATCTATATTTATATATATATATATAGATGTATGTATGTAGACACATATATATATATGTATATTAGGGTTGCACGATTAATCGCAGGCGTGGTTTTAAAACCGCGAGAGTACGCAATTTTTTTTTTTAAATCTTCAGATCGTCATAAAAACGGAGGTGGAGAGGGAGGATGCGATGCGAACCAGTGTACAGCCGTGGGCGGACCTGAGAATGCCCGCAAAACTGCCATTTTAGAAGAGATTGAAGAGTGTGTGGGAGTCATCTGGGAGTGTTGTGACAGTGGTGTGGCGGTGGGACAGCTGAAAGATGTGAGCAATAAAGTGAATATTGTAAAAAAAACTTTAAAGTGCCTTACTGATTTTTTTTTTACCTTCTGTGAAGCATAACATTACATGTTACAATATTTATTTATAAATGTTCATTAAGGGTTGCTTGTAGGATGTATTGTGAAGTGAATTGTAAAATATAATATATTCAACATAATGTTACCAAAATATATATAAATAATATCTACTACAGCTCTATCTCTATTATCTATCTAGTAGATAGATTACAGAGGATTAATGATATATAGAATTACTTATATATATGATAAATGTAATATTATATGTATTATTTATATTTATTTAATATATAATTTAGTTGAGTCAAGTGTAGATTCCCAGAAGATAGATCATCAATCCTCAGTAGTAGTACACAGTGTTTATTTTTGTGCTCCAAGAGAGTATTGGACATTGAGAAACATGTACAGTAATATTCTGTAGTGTTAAATAAACATTTCTACTATGTAACCACAGCACAGGTAGCTAATTTTATTTTAACTATTTTGTGGTTTGTATTTTTATGCTCCAAGAGTGTATTGGACATTGAGAAACATGTACAGTAAGATTCTGTAGTGTTAAATAAACGTTAAAAACGTTTTATTGAAAAAATAAGGTGTTATAGTCATTTTTAATAAAATCGCAATTAAATTATTTATGGTTGATAATATATTTCCTACCTGTTCTATGTTAAATGTTTCCATATATTGTGTATTATTATTGTTTTGTGTACCCTATTATATCAATGCAATGTTTTGTGGACCCAGGACATACTTGAAAACGAGAGAAATCTCAACGTATCCTTCCTGGTAAAATATTTTATAAATAAATACATAAATAAATAAATAAATATATATATATATATACATATGTTTTTGCTAAATAAAGCACCTTTTTGAAAATCCAGAGAGTGCAAGCTTCATCTGTACTGTGTGTATATATATATATATATATATATATATATATATATATATATACATATATATATATATATATATATATATATATATATATATATATATATATATATATATATGTGTGTGTGTGTGTGTGTGTGTGTGTGTGTGTGTGTGCCTATGGGTTTTAAATATCTGCTGACCACTAGGCAACAAGTCTTCAAGAATTATTTCCATCTTTTTGGTAAATCTGTATCTATTCTTAGATATACCATTATTGTTTGTCATGCATGCAAAAACTAAACTTTAAATTCAACTTGCGCATTTTTTGGTTTTCTAAAGCTTATTAGCCTATTAGAAGCAAAGCTGTTTGAATTAGTTAACCACCTGACCTACCTCTGTGATCTAGTAGGAACATCTTTTTTTTACAATCAGATTAGGTAAACAACATGCACAAAATCTATACTCAGAAATACAGGGAGTGCAGAATTATTAGGCAAGTTGTATTTTTGAGGATTAATTTTATTATTGAACAACAACCATGTTCTCAATAAACCCAAAAAACTCATTAATATCAAAGCTGAATAGTTTTGGAAGTAGTTTTTAGTTTGTTTTTAGTTATAGCTATTTTAGGGGGATATCTGTGTGTGCAGGTGACTATTACTGTGCATAATTATTAGGCAGCATAACAAAAAACAAATATATACCCATTTCAATTATTTATTTTTACCAGTGAAACCAATATAACATCTCAACATTCACAAATATACATTTCTGACATTCAAAAACAAAACAAAAACAAATCAGTGACCAATATAGCCACCTTTCTTTGCAAGGACACTCAAAAGCCTGCCATCCATGGATTCTGTCAGTGTTTTGATCTGTTCACCATCAACATTGCGTGCAGCAGCAACCACAGCCTCCCAGACACTGTTCAGAGAGGTGTACTGTTTTCCCTCCTTGTAAATCTCACATTTGATGATGGACCACAGGTTCTCAATGGGGTTCAGATCAGGTGAACAAGGAGGCCATGTCATTAGATTTTCTTCTTTTATACCCTTTCTTGCCAGCCCCGCTGTGGAGTACTTGGACGCGTGTGATGGAGCACTGTCCTGCATGAAAATCATGTTTTTCTTGAAGGATGCAGACTTCTTCCTGTACCACTGCTTGAAGAAGGTGTCTTCCAGAAACTGGCAGTAGGACTGGGAGTTGAGCTTGACTCCATCCTCAACCCGAAAAGGCCCCACAAGCTCATCTTTGATGATACCAGCCCAAACCAGTACTCCACCTCCACCTTGCTGGCGTCTGAGTCGGACTGGAGCTCTCTGCCCTTTACCAATCCAGCCACGGGCCCATCCATCTGGCCCATCAAGACTCACTCTCATTTCATCAGTCCATAAAAACTTAGAAAAATCAGTCTTGAGATATTTCTTGGCCCAGTCTTGACGTTTCAGCTTGTGTGTCTTGTTCAGTGGTGGTCGTCTTTCAGCCTTTCTTACCTTGGCCATGTCTCTGAGTATTGCACACCTTGTGCTTTTGGGCACTCCAGTGATGTTGCAGCTCTGAAATATGGCCAAACTGGTGGCAAGTGGCATCTTGGCAGCTGCACGCTTGACTTTTCTCAGTTCATGGGCAGTTATTTTGCGCCTTGGTTTTTCCACACGCTTCTTGCGACCCTGTTGACTATTTTGAATGAAACGCTTGATTGTTCGATGATCACGCTTCAGAAGCTTTGCAATTTTAAGAGTGCTGCATCCCTCTGCAAGATATCTCACTATTTTTGACTTTTCTGAGCCTGTCAAGTCCTTCTTTTGACCCATTTTGCCAAAGGAAAGGAAGTTGCCTAATAATTATGCACACCTGATATAGGGTGTTGATGTCATTAGACCACACCCCTTCTCATTACAGAGATGCACATCACCTAATATGCTTAATTGGTAGTAGGCTTTCGAGCCTATACAGCTTGGAGTAAGACAACATGCATAAAGAGGATGATGTGGTCAAAATACTCATTTGCCTAATAATTCTGCACTCCCTGTATTTGCAGTATCAAACACCATAGGTAAGTCAGATTCTAAATCTTCACCATCAGAGTCACAATCAAGGTTTTGCAAATTATCCAGAGAACCCTCAGGTGATTGAGAAAAGCTTCCACCATAAATCTGGCCAATACACATTTTACAGAGTTTCTTGTCTTTCCAGCAAGAATTATCACAGAGGGAACAGGTGGGCATAGGCTGGGCTGTATTACTATGAAATAAGTATAACCAGCCATAAATAAATAATATCAGTGGCGTCGCTACAGGGGGCAAGGGGGAATAATTGCCCCCCCTTGATTATCCTTTTCCCCCCTGTCTGCCCCCCGCTAGCCCCAGCACTTGTGTAAAGTTTGTGAAGGGCAGATGTTTTTTATTTTGAGACTTAATGACTGAGTAAGTGAGTAGCAATAAATAATATGCGCAGCGCGCCTCCCTGTGCTCAGTTCGAACAGAAGAACCCCCACCCATCTACACGCAGCATCACTTGGCTTCAATATACTCCATGCTGCTATTTACTATGCAAGTAGCCTCCTCCTGTTCCAGCCAGCCTGTCACGTTCCTACACAACACAAGGAACATGATCGGAGACTGGAGAGGAAGAGGGAATGTGCAGCAGCCAGCATTTTACAGATTCTCTAAGGAGACTAAGCTAATGTGTTTTTTTTTCCGTGGAGTCTGTTAAAGAGTGTGTGAGCCATTGGTCACTCCTCTATGCTGTTTCAGGTAACTCCCCAGAGAACTTACAACCAGTTTGTGTGAACTCACAAAAGATTTATTGACGTTGTCAAAGCTACCATAGTAATTGGAATAAATACTGGGGACTGTGTGAATGAGTGAGTTGTAAATGGACAGGTAAACATCCTTTTTATAAATTTGTTAGCAGTAAGACAAATGTTTATACTCTGGTAGGAAGATTTATGTTGATACTTTAGGACAGCCATAGGCATTGGCAACCAATTTATCTCCAAAAGATTTTGTAGCTATCAAATCCTCCCATGGGCGACACATTGCCATTAATACACAAACATCAGTCAAAACTCACTACATAGCATGAGGAAGAGTACATAAAAGGGTCATAAAGGAGCAATAATCAAATGCTCTAGTATGCTAGGGCATTTTATTATAGCAGCTTTGCTTGTAGAGAACTGTGCATTTGCAAATAGTGTTAAACACATAGGGGTAGATTACAATCTTTTAGAAAAGCTTATTAAATAGTTTATTTACAAAAATCCCCATAGACTTTGATGGAGAGTTTTGTAGTAAAATCATTAAAATTTTCTAAAGGATGTGATCTACCCCATAATTAAAATTTTCTCTGAATAGTCAATGCACTGCCAATTGTGAGCTGAACATGGCTGGTGATTGGGGGCTTTGCACACTCCTGCCATTTAGTGCTCCAGACATATGCAGGCTTCTATACTACTATGCTTTTTTAATGGAGAATACCAAAATAAAGAAGTAACTAAATAAAATGGACACTGTGTGCAGGTTCTTATCAAAGGGACATAAAACCTTAAATTGTATTTCATAAAAAGACAGAGCAAATAACATATTTATATATATATATATAAAAAAAACTTTCCAATGTACTTCTCTTGTCAATTTTACTCCATTGTCTTGGTATTCTTTGTTTTAAAAAGAAGCAGGTAGGCAGGCTGAGGAGTGTGCGTGTGTCTGTAGCACTATATGGCCATCTGCTTTTCAATAACGGATACCAAGAGAACAAATTAAATTTGACTACAAAAATAAATGTAAAAATGCTTTGCTTTATCTGAATCAGAAAAACATGTGTCATTACAACTGCGCACATTAATACCCATGTGTAACATATTAAAGGAACACCAAGACAAAAAATCTTAATTAATACAATTTAAAGGAAAACTAAAGTCAAAATTAAACATTTATGATTCAGATAGAGCACTGAATTTTAACAACTTTCCAATTTACTTCCATTATCTAAATGTGCACACAGTCTTTTCATATGCACACCTTCTGAATATACATATATGCATTTTGTGATTGCAGTGAGAGGGAAAGTAGAACCAAATTCAATATTTGTGATATAGAAATCTAAGCGCCTTTGCATTGTTTTTTTCTCATACATTTACTGATTATGCTATTCTACTGTGTTAATGGTCATTTAACTTTTTAAATGAGTATTAGAGAATGAGCTTTCTTCAAAAATTAAAGGGGCATTAAAGTGATAATTGCCCTTTAAATTAAAGGCGCATTCTAATAGAAAGTGAAATTCATTGTGCTTCATTACACAAAAATGTGTCTAGTAAATACATCACTGTTTTATCAAAATAGATTACTATTATGCACAAGCCTCGGATAACCATGTCTGTCCACAGTTTGTTATTTTAAACTTTTTATGTCACTTTTTTTTAACTTGTTTATATAGTGGTGTTTTATTTGCATAATAGAATATATAATATACTTGCTTTCCTTTTCCATTTATATCTGTGTTTTATCTTCTTATGAAAAAAATATGGACTGTTGTAAATGTTTTGTTGTCAGTATATGTGTGTGTATGTATGTATGTATAATGTGTGTGTGTATGTATGTATGTATAATGTGTATGTGTGTATAATGTGTGTATGTATGTGTGTGTATGTATGTATAATTTGTATGTATAATGTGTATGTGTGTATGCATATATAATTTGTGTATGTATATGTATTTGTGTATGTATGTATGTATATGTGTGTCTGTGTGTTTATCTATGTGTCGGTGTGTGTATGTATGTGTGTATATATATATATACATATATGTGTGTGTATTTGTGTATGTATGTGTGTGTATGCATGTTTGTGTATGCATGTGTGTGTAACTGTGTGTGTATATATGTTTGTGTGTATTTATGTGTTTGTGTGTGTATGTATTTTGAAGTAGGAAGTGGCGGCTGGCTGTGTAAAATTGGTACATGGAGTATTAGATAGTTATACATACACCAACAAACACTCAGGGGCCAATTTATGGAGCTTAATGCCCCTGTTTCCGCACAAGCCTTCAGGCTCGCCGGAAACAGCAGTTATGAAGCAGCGGTCTAAAGACTGCTGTTCCATAACTTGTCCGCCTGCTCTGAGGCCGCAGACAGAAATCAACCCGATCGAATACGATCGGGTTGATTGACACCCCCTGCTAGCGGCCGATTGACCATGAATCTGCAGGGGGCGGCATTGCACCAGCAGTTCACAAGACATGATACGCTACATCTTATCCTGTCCACTCGCACTATAATAAATCTACCCCTCAGGGTCTGTTTATTGGTCTTCAATAGTGACATATTTAACAAAGGGGAGGGGATTAATTACAGAGCCCTTGTGTTTGCTGAAATTGCTTTAAACTATAAAGAAAACTGGACTTCCAGTGGGTGCGGCCATGAGAGCGGGTGTGTAAAGGAGCGGTCACGCTAGCTGGGAAGGCCAGCAAAGGAGAAGGGACGCTCCGGTTACAACCAGACGGAACCGTTACCCCCCACAGGACTGCACCATCTTCTAGGACCCGCAGAGGAGCGGTAGTAGCCCACGGACACCAATATCCATGGTCACAAGGAGGAAAAAAAAAACAAGGGTTCATCAAGCAGGCTCTGTTAAGCCTGAGTATAGACCCACCGTCAAGCCAACACTGAAGGGAACTTCAGCGGTATTGTCTGAAGAAAGATTTTATTCACAAGCTTGAATCTCAGCCAATCAACAATAAGATAAGTACAACCTTACCATATATATTGAATGCTGCTTTGAATCTGCTGGTCGTGCATAAGTGGGGGCAAAATAGGTGTATAACTCCCTTATAATATTTTATCATTGTGTAAAATAATGAGTTCCTGCGAGAGTAGGGCCTAGACAGCCCCCACTTAACTTTCTCACACAATGTATGAATAAATAACTGCAATATCTTTTTGAAAACCACATTCAATCTTGGAGGATATGAGATGGACTTCCTACATTAATTTCAGTCTTAAAACAATGATTAAAAGTAACTTTGGAGTTTAATATTTCTGACATATAAAGAATAAGTACCTACTTTTCTGAAGTCAAAGAACTTTTTCTCTTTTCTCTACTGATATCCTATATAACTTGCACATGGAGTTACGTACCTTTTGAAATACTTGCATATTTTTACGATGCTTATAAAAGCAATTAATTGTAAATGGGATGTCTGCATAAGTTAATCTTTCTAAAAGGCACTCACCTGGGTTGAGATACCTGAACATTTATCTCTTATATTGCTGGGATATCTAAACATTCATTCTGTATACTTGGAATCAGCACAACCTGGGATTTTATACAAAAATGTCTAGTCCTTGAGAGTAAAACATCTTTGCATGGACACAACCAGCTGCTCAGTGTATCCCATGTGAATTAACATTGTGAATATCTAAATATGCTTGTACAATATTATGAAATCAAATATTCTTTTGAAATGTTTAATGAGCTTATATAGTTAAATATCCAAGCTAGGATTTGTATGTAGGTTTTTGTTATATAACTGTCATGTTCCGGTGTATATGCGCTCAGGACACAGACCCTCGGGGCAGAGGTAGGGAATTGGAGGGAGATACCGACCCCTGACCCGGGGAAGAGTATCCTGGACGTGGATAGATGATATTTTGTGATTCATAGTTGCAAGAAGTTATTGTAGAATTCATGGAGAGTGAAGCATATGTATACAATATATTCTGGCTTGAATGGAAACATAAATTGATACTGTGACTTAGAGTTAATAGGAGTAGCTGCAGGATTCATGAGTGAAAAATATAGCAATGTAAGATGTTCAGGCTTCAGAGTAAACTGGTAGAAGATTCACTCATAGATGCAAAGGTTTGTTGCAGGTTCACAGTACATAATATTATATAGAGCTGTATGTCAGTAATATGCAGAGCAGCAAATGTGATAGACAAGTTGCAAGTTTAAGGCATTAAATACTGTTTGTGCATATATTTGAGAATCTGTCAGGGTTTTTTCCCTGTTGTGTTTGCCATGTGCTGCTGGCAGCCATTTTACTCACCTCTCTTCCTGGCTATGGTGCATTGTGGGGGATACTGCTCAATTCCTGCACTTCCTTTTATGGCCAGACTGGTGTGCATCATCCATGTGAGACAGGATGCAGTCTCAGAATTGTGATGTCATCACTTATTATTTAAAGGACCTCTGTTCAGTATGCTTTGCCTTTGCGTTGTCTCAGACCTGTTTGTGAGAGTTCCTGTGTATTACCTGGCTGCTTGATGTCCTTCCTGGTTCCTGATCCCTGGCTTGTTCCTGACTCTGCTGTTTTCCTTGTTCCTGATTCGGGCTCGTCTGACTATTCAAAGGTGTGATTATTTTTGCACTTCTCATTTCAGTCTGATTCCTGGCACCCTGACATTACGCAAAGGCCATGAATCCTGATGGTGCTAATAATCCACCTTTACCTGCCATCATTTCCAGGATGGATGTACAGGATCACCGCTTGGATCAATTTGCACTAGCCCTGCAAACCCTGCTGACTCGCACTGCACATTTGGACCAAAGTGTCCCGCAAGTTATGGCTGCTCCTGTTTCCGCTGCTGCACCTATGCCTACCAGGAGCATGTCCGGTTCTGCACCTCTACCTCAGCGATATGGAGGCGATCCTATTCAGTGCAGAGGGTTTTTGAACCAGGTGGGCATTTACTTTGAGATGTTACCTCAGGCGTTTCCCTCTGACAGAGCTAAGGTGGGATTTCTCATCTTGTTACTCTCTGACACAGCTCTTGCCTGGGCTAATCCCTTGTGGGAGACTAATAAACCTGTGATTTCAAATTACCCTGAATTTGTGGCCTCCTTTCGAAGGGTATTTTATTTCCTCTGCTGCTAAACGACTCATGTCCATTCAGCAAGGTACAAGATCTGTTGCTCAGTATGCTATAGAGTTCCGTACGCTTGCTGCAGAGGTAGGTTGGAACAATGAAGCCCTTGTTGCCGCCTTCTTTCATGGGCTCTCTGATGCGATTAAAGACGAAGTTGCTGCCAGAGATTTACCAGAGGATCTCGAGGCATTGGTGTCTTTTTTGATCCTAATTGACATCAGACTCGGAGAGAGGCCCTCTTTCAAGGAGCGCTTGCGGAAGCCTCCTGTTCCGTTGTCTCCTACGTGTTCGTTCCCACCCATGCCTCCCTCTCCTCCCATGCCTCCTGATCCCGAGTCACCAGGTATTGCTGAGCTGATGCAGCTGGGATTCACGCGTCTCTCCGTGGCAGAGAGGGCCTTTA
Source organism: Bombina bombina (assembly GCF_027579735.1). Taxonomy (NCBI): domain Eukaryota; kingdom Metazoa; phylum Chordata; class Amphibia; order Anura; family Bombinatoridae; genus Bombina; species Bombina bombina. The sequence continues at coordinate 447,849,668 of NC_069502.1, forward strand.
GGAGGAGGGAGGGGCTCTGCCTCTATTGTGGGTTACAGGGTCACCTTTTAAAGTCTTGTCCTACACGGCCGGGAAACACTCACACCTAAGGTTCTGTCCCCGGAACCGCTTAAGGAGAAACCTTTGGTCACGATTGTCCTTTCCTGGGTGGACTCCTCCATAGTCACCCAGGCTCTTGTTGAACCCAATGCTGCGGGCTATTTCATTGACAGTGCTTTTGTATCAAAGCACTCCATTCCTGTTTTGCCTCGCTCCGTTCCGCTTGCTATTGAGGCCATTAATGACAGGCCCCTTCAGCCCGCACTCGTTACTCACGAAACTGCTCCGTTGTCCATGGCTATTGGGGCTCTCCATTTTGAAACCCTCCAGTTCCAGGTGATAAACTCTCCGCATTTTCCGGTTGTTCTGGGTTATCCCTGGCTCCAAAAGCACAATCCCAGTCTCGACTGGCGCAGGTCCGAAATTTTGTCGTGGTCCCTGCAATGTATTTCCACTTGTCTTCGGAAACCAGTTAAAGTCTTGTGCACTTCTTCGGTTTCTCAATTGCCAGAGGCGTACCGAGAGTTCCTAGACGTGTTTGACAAGTAGCGTGCTGGTACGTTGCCTCCTCACCGGTCTTACGATTGTGCCATAGACCTGCAACCAGGAGCCATTCCTCTTCGGGGCCGGGTGTACCCTCTGTCTGTTGCAGAGAATTGTGCTATGGAGGAGTATGTTGCTGATGCTCTGTCGCGGGGGATCATCCGCAAATCCTGCTCTCCTGCAGGGGCTGGCTTCTTCTTTGTGAAGAAAAAGGGTGGCGAGTTAAGACCATGTATTGATTATAGGGGTCTTAATCGTCTTACCATTAAGAATGCTTACCCTATTCCGCTTATTACGGAACTCTTTGACCACCTCAAGGGAGCTACGGTCTTTACTAAACTTGATTTGAGAGGAGCGTACAATCTCGTTAGGATTAAGGAGGGCCACGAATGGAAAACAGCATTTAACACCAGGAGCGGGCATTATGAGTATCTTGTAATGCCCTTTGGCCTATGTAATGCTCCTGCTGTTTTTCAGGAATTTATTAATGATGTCCTACGAGATATGTTGCAACAGTGTGTTGTGGTGTACTTAGACGACATCCTCATACACTCACCCACACTTGAGGCTCATCGTTCTGATGTTACACGGGTTCTTCAGAGACTACATAAGAACGGCCTGTTTTGTAAACTCGAGAAATGTGAGTTCCATCAGACTCAAGTAACCTTCCTAGGTTATGTTATCTCCGTTGCAGGGTTCTCCATGGATCCTGACAAGTTATCTGCAATTCTGCAGTGGCCTCGCACAGTTGGTCTTCGGTCTATTCAACGTTTTTTGGGGTTCGCCAATTACTATAGAAAGTTTATTAAAAACTTTTCTTCCTTGGTCAAACCTATCACAGACATAACCCATAAAGAGAATGATCCACTCCATTGGTCACCTACTGCCATTAAGGCCTTTGATAGTCTTAAGACTGCTTTTGCTGCAGCTCCAGTTCTGGCTCATCCTAACCCTGTCCTGCCTTTCGTTCTTGAGGTCGATGCGTCTGAGACTGGAGTAGGTGCCCTCTTGTCTCAACGTCCTATGCCTGACGGTTCCTTGCATCCGTGTGGTTTCTTCTCTAAGAAATTGTCACCAGCGGAGTGCAATTATGAAATTGGCGACAGGGAATTACTGGCCATAATTTTGGCACTTATGGAATGGAGGCATCTTCTCGAGGGTACTAGCATGCAAGTGCTCATTCTTACTGACCACAAGAATTTAACTTATCTATCTGAAGCAAAACATTTGTCGCCCCGACAGGCCAGATGGGCGCTATTTTTGTCTCGGTTTAATTATGTGGTCTCCTACCTGCCTGGTAGTAAGAATGTTAGGGCTGATGCCCTCTCTCGAGAATTTTCGCCTCTGTCCAAGGAGGAGTCTGTACCTACTCCTGTTATACCTCCTGACCATATTTTGGCTACCATACGTACTAATTTGACTTCTCCCTTGGGGGAGGAGATCCTGGCTGCACAAACCAATGCACCTCCTGAGAAACCTAGTGGTAAGTGTTTTGTTCCTGAGAATCTTCAAACTAAACTTTTGCACACTTACCACTATCCTAAAGCCGCAGGTCACCCAGGCAAGAACCAAATGATTTGGTCTGTCACTCGACAATTCTGGTGGCCAGGTCTTCATTCTGATGTTGCTGCGTATGTTGCCTCCTGCTCAGTTTGTGCACAGAATAAGACTCCTCAACATCTTCCTGTAGGTCTTCTTCAACCTATTGCTAATGGTGAGCGTCCTTGGACACATCTTTCCATGGACTTCATTGTCAAGTTCCCTGTTTCCAATGGCAATACTGTTATCCTTATGGTGGTTGACCGTTTTTCTAAATGTCACATTGCATTCCCTTGATGAAGCTGCCTACCGCTCAGGAGCTTGCTTCAATTTTTGCCCGGGAGATCTTCCGTTTACATGGGTTACCCAAGGAGATAGTGTCGGACCGGGGTAGCCAGTTTGTCTCCAGATTTTGGCGTTCCTTTTGTGCTCAAATGGGGATCCAGCTTTCCTTCTCCTCGGCATATCACCCTCAATCCAATGGGGCTGCGGAACGGTCTAATCAAGCTCTGGAACAGTTCCTCCGTTGCTATGTCTAAGATCACCACAATAATTGGTCTGAACTGTTACCTTGGGCAGAGTTTGCTCATAATAGTGCTATTAATGCTTCCTCCAAGATATCCCCGTTTATGGCGAATTATGGGTTTCAACCATCCTTGTTTGCCGATTCATTCATGTCTCAGGGTATTCCGGCTTTGGAAGAGCATCTCCGGCAACTCCGTTCCACATGGGTGCAGATTCAAGATTGCCTTCATCGTTCTATGCAGCGCTAAAAGAGAGTTTGGCTGTCCTCCTGCAACTTGAACCTTCATGTGCCTTCCAATAAATTGGCTCCCGTTATGTTGGTTCTTTTCAAATACTCCGACGGGTTAATCCTGTGGCCTACGCTCTTGACCTTCCTCCTGCTATGCGCATCTCCAATGTTTTTCATGTCTCCCTCTTGAAACCATTGGTTTGTAATCGGTTTACCACTGTGTTACCTCGTCCCCATCCTATCTTTGTTGACAACCATGAGGAGTATGAGGTCAGCAGCATTATTGACTCTCGTATGTCCAGGGGCCGTGTACAGTATTTGGTTCACTGGAGAGGCTACGGTCCGGAGGAGCGTTCTTGGGTTCCCTCCTCTGATGTTCATGCTCCCGCCCTCCTCCGTGCCTTCCATGCCCGTTTTCCCAATAATCCTTTTGTCCTCCCGCTGGGGAGGGGTCATTGAGGGGAGGGTACTGTCAGGGTTTTTTCCCTGTTGTGTTTGCCATGTGCTGCTGGCAGCCACTTTACTCACCTCTCTTCCTGGCTATGGTGCATTGTGGGGGATGCTGCTCAATTCCTGCACTTCCCTTTATGGCCAGACTGGTGTGCATCATCCATGTGAGACAGGATGCAGTCTCAGAATTGTGATGTCATCACTTATTATTTAAAGGGCCTCTGTTCAGTATGCTTTGCCTTTGCATTGTCTCAGACCTGTTTGTGAGAGTTCCTGTGTATTACCTGGCTGCCTGATGTCCTTCCTGGTTCCTGATCCCTGGCTTGTTCCTGACTCTGCTGTTTTCCTTGTTCCTGATTCCGGTTCGTCTGACTATTCGCTTTGGCTCCTGACTCAGCTCGTCTGACTACCAGCTCTGGTTTTGATTCCTGACTTGTTATTTGACTTGTGGACTTTTTATTATTTTTTGCTATTAATAAAGGTGTGATTATTTTTGCACTTCTCATCTCAGTCTGATTCCTGGCACCCTGACATTATCACAGGGAAGCTGTTTAATTGAACACATAGATGCAGAGTTCTGAATATATTAACATATTTGGAGGAGGATGTTTCAGCTATGACAACTTGTCACAGAGAATAGTTATAAAGTTTTGAGTAAGATGCTGTTGTAGTAATTAGAGCAGTGCTTTCCAAACTGTGTGTCATGACACATTAGTGTGTCAGTGGCAGTGTGTAGGTGTGTCCCTGCTTCAGCACAAATTTGTTTGAATTTAAAAAAATATATATAAAATATAAAAAAATTTTTTTTGCTTTCTGACTTTCCGCCTGCCTGCTACGCATATCACGTGGTTGATACCTAGTGGGTCACAGATCATCTTAACCTATTGGCGCAGCTCACTTGGAACTGAAACTATTCCCATTGGCGGCACATTGGCTCCTGACGGCACGTGTAGTCTCCTCAATCGGCTCGTGACTGCATTTGTAGTCAGTGAGTGGGATAGTAGTGTGTTTGCAGCGTGGTCAGTAGTCAGTTGGACTAGGGTGGCAGCTTAAATGCTGAGCTGAAGTCAGAAGTCAGTGTTTTTAGTGCATTGATGCTCCTGCCCTTGATATATGGATAGGAAGGGGAAGCTAAAAAATGCTTGATGAAGAAATGCGAGTGTCTTTATCTTATATTCCACCATATATTCAGAAACTGTGTTCATCCCATCAACCTCATACATCCCATTAAAATAGTAAGTAGCTATTGGTGTTATTAAACTTTTTTTTAATTCTTGCACATACATACTGTTACTTGTATATACATTTCATTATTATATAATTTATGTATGTGTCCGTATCTCTTAAAACAAGTTAGTTTAACCTCCTGTTTGCTAGTACAACTGAATTACTGTGTCGCAAAATGATGTAGGGCTAAAAAGTGTGTCACAAACATGAAAAGTTTGGAAAGCTCTGAATTAGAGAGTGATTCTAACCAAATGCATACTTGTAATTTAGAATAAGTTCAGAGTTTGTTAAGTAGCAGTGTCCAGGAAACAAAATGGATTTATATGGATACTTGCAATTAGATGATTGTAAGCATAGCTAAAAGGAAAGGCTGTAGTTTGAATATGCTGGTAAAATCCATGCTGGAACAGTCACAGACCTCTGTTGTTCTGGAACAAAACTTTAAAGCTAATGCAATGCACATTAGGCCTGAGAAGATTTAAAAAGAGGCTGAAGGAATCAGGTGCATGAATGATTAATTAATTTGGCAGGTAAAGTTAAATGCAGATACTCCACAAAAAGTATGATTGTCAGTAGCAGGGAAGGCAGTCTTAAAGGGACAGTGATATCAGGCAGGCATATGTTACAATAACACTCACAATTAAAAGTATTAAAGTATATGTAACAGACCTTAAAAAAATGGTCCTAAATGCTTTCTTACGCTGTATTTACTTAACAGTGAGGTTTATACTAGTGCCTAACAGTTTATAAAGGCCTAGTCTGAGTCAGTAACCCTTTCCTCATAGAGGATCAGGGTAAAATAGTCTAACTCCATTGCTAGGAATTATCAGCTTTTGTGACTAAAATATACACTAGACCCAACATTTTTGCTAGGCCCAGTAGGATCTGAGTTTGCTAATAGGTTTGATCAAGGCAGCTGAGCAGTGCTGATAAAATGCTTGATACTGTTTCAATGTTACATTGATGGTTTGATTTATGGTAAACCTGTACTGAAGCATTGTTAATTAGGTTGAAGAAGAAACCATGTCTATCTAAGATTTGTAAAAACATATTGGCACACAGTTTTTTTTTCTCTCTCTCACTAATACGGAATGGATAAATATCGCCTAGATTTAGAGCTCTGCGTTAGCTGTCAAAACCAGCGTTAGGGGCTCCTAACGCTGGTTTTAGGCTACCGCTGGTATTTAGAGTCGTGTAGGTAAAGGTCTAACGCTCACTTTGCAGCCGCGACTTTTCCATACCGCAGATCCCCCTACGCCATTTGCGTATCCTATCTTTTCAATGGGATCTTTCTAACGCCGGTATTTAGAGTCTTGGCTGAAGTGAGCGTTAGAACTCTAACGACAAGACTCCAGCCACAGAGAAAAGCCAGGAGTTAAGAGCTTTCTGGGCTAACGCCGGTTCATAAAGCTCTTAACTACTGTGCTCTAAAGTACACTAACACCCATAAACTACCTATGTACCCCTAAACCGAGGCCCCCCCACATCGCCGCCACTCTAATAAAAAATTTTAACCCCTAATCTGCCGACCGCACACATTTTTTAAAATAACCGGTCTACTAGAATAAGTTCCTTCATTTAATCTCCTTCTTACCCTTACACTGTGTATTCTTTCAATTATAGGGGGAAAATTAGCTTAATTTATTCCTAATGAAATAAGCAACTCTGTCTCAACATAATTTTATAAGTCCTTATCTAAGATATCTTCTGGTAGCCCTATAATTCTCATGTTGTTACATCTAGCACTGTTTTCTAACTCTTCTAACTTAGCTTTGATATTGTCTACTTGTTTTATAAAAGTTTGAGTGATTTCCTCTCTAGTTGTTTCTCTGTCTTCCAGATCTGAAACTCTTTGTTAAACGTGTTAACCTATTGGCAAATGATTTTACCTCATTCGATAGCGTGGTAATACTATCCTGAATGAGGTTGAGTTTAGGTTAAAATAAAGCATTAATTTGTGTCAATAACTCTAAATTAGTGTGATTTGAGGGTACATTTTCCTCAGGTGCATCCTCAATTATATCTAACAAGGATGTATTCCTCTTATCCTGTGTGAGGCCTTTAGTGGCCATCTTGGGTAATTTATTTTTATTTTTATTTACTAACGCCTAGATTTAGAGTTCTGCTTTTTTCCCCCCCGCACCTTTTAAATACCGCTGGTATTTAGAGTTCACAGAAGGGCTGCGTTAGGCTCCAAAAAGGGAGCGTAGAGCATAATTTACCGCCACTGCAACTCTAAATACCAGCGGTGCTTACGGACGCGGCCAGCTTCAAAAACGTGCTCGTGCACGATTCCCCCATAGGAAACAATGGGGCCGTTTGAGCTGGAAAAAAAACTAACACCTGCAAAAAAGCAGCGTTCAGCTCCTAACGCAGCCCCATTGTTTCCTATGGGGAAACACTTCCTAAGTCTGCACCTAACACCCTAACATGTACCCCGAGTCTAAACACCCCTAGCCTTACACTTATTAACCCCTAATCTGCCGACCCCGCTATTGCTGACCCCTGCATATTATTATTAACCCCTAATCTGCCGCTCCGTACACAGCCGCAACCTATGTTATCCCTATGTACCCCTAATCTGCTGCCCCTAACACCGCCGACCCCTATATTATATTTATTAACCCCTAATCTGCCGCCCCCAATGTCACCGCCACCTACCTACAATTATTAACCCCTAATCTGCCGACCGTACCTCACCGCTACTATAATAAAGTTATTAACCCCTAATCCGCCTCACTTCCGCCTCAAAAACCCTATAATAAATAGTATTAACCCCTAATCTGCCCTCCCTAACATCACCGACACCTAACTTCAAGTATTAACTCCTAATCTGCCGACCGGACCTCGACGCTACTCTAATAAATGTATTAACCCTTAAAGCTAAGTCTAACCCTAACACCCCCCTAAGTTAAATATAATTTTTATCTAACGAAATAAAATAAATCTTATTAAATAAATTATTCCTATTTAAAGCTAAATACTTACCTGTAAAATAAACCCTAATATAGCTACAATATAAATAATAATTATATTGTAGCTATTTTAGGATTGATATTTATTTTACAGGCAACTTCGTATTTATTTTAACTAGGTACAATAGCTATTAAATAGTTAATAACTATTTAATAGCTACCTAGTTAAAATAATTACAAAATTACCTGTAAAATAAATCCTAACCTAAGTTACAATTAAACCTAACACTACACTATCAATAAATAAATTAAATACAAATACCTACAAATAAATACAATTAAATAAACTAACTAAAGTACAAAAAATAAAAAAACATTATAAAAATATTACAACAATTTTAAGCTAATTACACCTACTCTAAGCCCCCTAATAAAATAACAAAGCCCCCCAAAATAAAAAAATCCTATCAGCCAATCGGAATTCGAGGGACGCCATCTTGGATGATGTCCCTTAAAGGAACCGTCATTCGTCGGGAAGTCGTCGGCCAGGATGGATGTTCCGCGTCGGCGGGATGAAGATGGAGCCGGAAGAAAGAAGATTGAAGATGTCGCTTGATAGAAGACTTCAGCAGGATGATGGACCTCTTCAGCCCCCGCTTGGATCAAGACTTCAGCCGGATGATGGACCTCTTCAGCCCCTGCTTGGGCTTGGATGAAGACATCGCCCGGATTGGATGAAGACTTCGGACCCTCTTCTGGACGGATCGGTGATACCCGGCGAGGTGAAGACAAGGTAGGGAGATCTTCAGGGGCTTAGTGTCAGGTTTATTTAAGGGGGTTTGGGTTAGATTAGGGGTATGTGGGTGGTGGGTTGTAATGTTGGGGGGGGTATTGTATGGTTTTTTTTACAGGCAAAAGAGCAGAATTCTTTGGGGCATGCCCCGCAAAAGGCCCTTTTAAGGGCTGGTAAGGTAAAAGAGCTTTTCAATTTTTATTTTAGAATAGGGTAGGGCATTTTTTTATTTTGGGGGCTTTGTTATTTTATTAGGGGGCTTAGAGTAGGTGTAATTAGCTTAAAATTGTAATATTTTTATAATGTTTGTAAATTATTTTTTTATTTTTTGTAACTTAGTTCTTTTTTTATTTTTTGTACTTTAGTTAGTTTATTTAATTGTATTTATTTGTAGGTATTTGTATGTAATTCATTTATTGATAGTGTAGTGTTAGGTTTAATTGTAGATAATTTTAGGTAGTTTATTAAATGTATTTATTGATAGTGTAGTGTTAGGTTTAATTGTAACTTAGGTTCGGATTTATTTTACAGGTAATTTTGTAATTATTTTAACTAGGTAGCTATTAAATAGTTATTAACTATTTAATAGCTATTGTACCTGGTTAAAATACATACAAAGTTGCCTGTAAAATAAATATTAATCCTAAAATAGCTACAATATAATTATTATTTATATTGTTGAAAATTAGGAAAAAAGAGGGCGCCACATAGGAATGGTCCATTTGTTTTTATGCCTGAGGAAAAGACCATCGGTCTAGAAACGCGTAGCAAATCTTGTATGGATTAAAGATTCTAACTTTATTATACGGAAGTTGTCCCATACTTTCATTTATCTAACCTGGAGAGGTTTTTTATTCTAATACCCACTGGAATCTGCAGTATACGTGCTGCACAGCCGTGGAGTCACTTCAATCAAGCAACGCTGAGATCCACCTGCCTGCATTACACCTGAGGCCACCCAGTGTGCTAACCACTGAGAGTGTTAGTCTGCCTGATAGCACCGGTCACAGAACGGTGCAGAGCTTGTCGGTAAGCCTTTCTGAATACTTTGTCTCTCTGAGCCTGTAACAACAGTATCACGCTATGTGCCCTCTTTTTTCCTAATTTTCAGAAATCTTCACTCCAAGAACCAGAGGAGCTTAGCCGCTTACACCGCTTGGTTTCACAATTTTGCCAAAATTTGGCCGACTTCATAGGAGCCATTTAGCCCGACTTTACAGGAGCCATATGGTTTGTGGTCAATTTCGTTAATTTCGTTAGTTTGATCCACTTAGCGCACCCCGCTCTCAGGTTCCCCTCGGGGTTCCTGGTTTGACTTTCAATTATTTATATTGTAGCTATATTAGGGTTTATTTTACAGGTAAGTATTTAGCTTTAAATAGGAATAATTTATTTAATAAGAAATAATTTATTTCGTTAGATAAAAATTATATTTAACTTAGGGGGGTGTTAGGGTTAGGGTTAGACATAGCTTTAGGGGTTAATACATTTATTAGAGTAGCGGGAAGGTCCGGTCGGCAGATTAGGGGTTAATACTGGAAGTTAGGTGTCGGTGATGTTAGGGAGGGCAGATTAGAGGTTAATACTATTTATTATAGGGTTTTTGAGGCGGGAGTGAGGCGGATTAGGGGTTAATAACTTTATTATAGTAGCGGTGAGGTCCGGTCGGCAGATTAGGGGTTAATAATTGTAGGTAGGTGGCGGCGACGTTGGGGGCGGCAGATTAGGGGTTAATAAATATAATATATGGGTCGGCGGTGTTAGGGACAGCAGATTAGGGGTACATAGGGATAACATAGGTTGCGGCGGTGTACGGAGCGGCAGATTAGGGGTTAATAATAATATGCAGGGGTCAGCGATAGCGGGGTCGGCAGATTAGGGGTTAATAAGTGTAAGGCTAGGGGTGTTTAGACTCGGGGTACATGTTAGGGTGTTAGGTGCAGACTTAGGAAGTGTTTCCCCATAGGAAACAATGGGGCTGCGTTAGGAGCTGAACGCTGCTTTTTTGCAGGTGTTAGGTTTTTTTTTCAGCTCAAACGGCCCCATTGTTTCCTATGGGAGAATCGTGCACGAGCACGTTTCTGAAGCTGGCCGCGTCCGTAAGCACCGCTGGTATTTAGAGTTGCAGTGGCGGTAAATTACGCTCCCTTTTTGAAGCCTAACGCAGCCCTTCTGTGAACTCTAAATACCAGCGGTATTTAAAAGGTGCGGGGGGGAAAAAAGCACGCGTAGCTAACGCACCCATTTGGCCGCAGAACTCTAAATCTAGGCGTTAGTAAATAAAAATAAAAATAAATTACCCAAGATGGCCACTAAAGGCCTCACACAGGATAAGAGGAATACATCCTTGTTAGATATAATTGAGGATGCACCTGAGGAAAATGTACCCTCAAATCACACTAATTTAGAGTTATTGACACAAATTAATGCTTTATTTTAACCTAAACTCAACCTCATTCAGGATAGTATTACCACGCTATCGAATGAGGTAAAATCATTTGCCAATAGGTTAACACGTTTAACAAAGAGTTTCAGATCTGGAAGACAGAGAAACAACTAGAGAGGAAATCACTCAAACTTTTATAAAACAAGTAGACAATATCAAAGCTAAGTTAGAAGAGTTAGAAAACAGTGCTAGATGTAACAACATGAGAATTATAGGGCTACCAGAAGATATCTTAGATAAGGACTTATAAAATTATGTTGAGACAGAGTTGCTTATTTCATTAGGAATAAATTAAGCTAATTTTCCCCCTATAATTGAAAGAATACACAGTGTAAGGGTAAGAAGGAGATTAAATGAAGGAACTTATTCTAGTAGACCAGTTATTTTAAAAAATTTGAATTTCCAGGACAAAATATGAATTATGAGAGCATATAGAGCTAAAAATAGTTCTTTGAATTTTAGAGGCAAAAAAATGCTTTTTATTTAACTATTTCTCCACTGAAACTTCAAATAAACGCAAGATTATGGCTCTTATATGCTCACAAATGAATCAAAGGGGGCTAAAAGCTAGGTTGGTGTACCCTGCTAAAATATTTGTACAATCACAAGAAGGGGACAAAACTTTTCTAAAAGAATCTGAGGCAAAGGAATGGTTAGGTTCTAAATAATTGTAATCAAAGTAGCAAAGGTAATAAGTAAGGTGGATAGAAATGTATGGAATATTGTATAATGTATTCTGCCTTTTTCTGTATTATTATTATGTACATAAAAAAAATGAATATAGGTATTAAAGTGTTTCATTTATAACAGTCCTTTTGGTGGTCACAGATGGACTAAATCTCTCATTATTTTTTTATATTTTTTTTTCTCTTTCCTTATTAAAATTATTATTTTCTTCATGATTAGATGGTTTTAAAAATTGTTTCATGGAATGTAGGTGGCTTTACATCTCCCATTAAAGGAAATCAATATGGGAGTCCAAATCTTATTTTTACAAGAAACTCATTTAAAAACCCAGGAAGCTATAAAACTTTAAACAAGTTGGGTGAATGAGGTTGTATCTATTCCCTGTGAAAGGGGGAAAAATGGTCTTGCAATTTTGTTCAATAAGTCTCTACAGTATAATATTAAGGTATGCATTTTGGACAAAATTGAAAGATAAATAATAATAGATATAGAAATTGATAAACAACAGTATATTGATTGGAACGTTTATGGATAGAAGGCAAGTAGAGATTTCAGTAAATACTCATGAAAGAGGTTTGGTAGAAAGGGCTCAAAAGAATATAAAGGGGTCAAAATAATAAACTTTTTGCGTACTGTCAAGAATAGATATGTTTCTAATCTCAGAAAAACTAGTTAAAATGATAAAACAATGATTGAAACTGAGAAGATCAGAGAGTCCTTTAGAGAAGTTATATTATAATCCTGATATAAATTATGAAAAGAGGAATCAATTTTGGAGTACTGTTAATAATCCAAAAATCAATACAATAGATTTAGAAAAAATGAATGCGCCTATTATAGAAATTGAAATTAGGAAGATTATTAAGGAATTAGCCAATAATAAAGCAGCCGGCCCTGATGGCCTACCAGCCGAATTTTACAAAATCCTGGTAAAAGACATTGCAGAAATTCTGACTACAATGTATAATAAATTTTGGTCTGGTCAGATGACCCCCCTAGGGGTTTTAATGAATCTGCTATTACTCTTATTTTGAAACCTGGAAAAAGTTATTAAATTATTATATATACGGAATCTTCTGCATATTTTAAGATACATATTAATAAAACCTCTTCATTAAAGCTGTTAAGAGGAACTAGACAAGGCTGCCCATTATCCCTATTGATTTTTTAATATTGCATTAGAATCATTAGAAATTTTAATTAGGAAAGAGATACAAGGCATATCAATTGCTGATCAAGAGATAACAACAGCACTATATGCGGATGATTTATTAATTTTATTCGACATTCCGCGGTTAATCTCTCTAAAATTAATAATATTATTAACATGTTCAGCACGTTCTCTGGCTATGAAATAAATACCAATAAATCAGAGATACTATGGGTGTATAAAAATAAAGAGTCAGTATCGGGGCTATTTAGAGAAGTAGGTAATAATATGACCTATTTGGGAATTAAGATCTCTAAACATCCTGAGGAATGGTACAAATTGAATATAGGTGTAGGCGTTAATAATTTTTGTTAACAGCTTATAAATGGAGTTCACTTCCCCTTCCATTGACAGGAAAGATTAGCTTGCTGAAAATGATTGCTTTACCCAAACTTTTATATATTTTTCAGAATGTACCTCTCCTATTGAGGAGAGAAGATAGTAAGAAAATTAATTCAGCTATTATAAGTTACCTATGGGAGGGAAGGAAACCTAGGATTAGTGTTGGCATATTGGTAATATCAAAGGAATATATGGGCTTCGCCCTCCCACACATAGTAAACTATAACATAGCTACTCTAGGTAAGATTGCTCTAGATATGATATTAAAATGCTATTACTTTACAATAACATCAGTTGAATCGAACCTTAGTCACCCATTTCTTTAACAAACATAATTCATAGTCAGATCACAAATTTGCCTGACTATTGGAAAAAAGTGGATTTCCTTAGAGACCTGATTATTGCATGGCACCAAATCTGTAAAATTTTAAAAATTAATTTTTCAGTTTCCAAATATTAAGAAATTAATAATAATCCAGATTTAAGGTTAAGAGGTGTTGAAAAACATGGCATAATTTAGGTCTGGGTAAAATATATCAGCTATGGGAAGAGGCACAATGAGTAACTTCTATATATTCCTTTGACAAATTAAAAGAAAAATACTCCCTAGATGCAAAACATTGGTTCCCATATTTGAAGGCAAAACATTATTGTATTAAATTTATATCATTGTACGGTAGATGCTGGGATTGGACGGTTTTAGCACAAGTTATTAATGCTTTTTCTAAGGGGAAATTCTCCATCTCATGATTATATAAATTGATTAACAATATAAATCAAGATCTGTTTTTAGAAAAAATGGTTAAAAAATAGAGTCAGATTTGGTATGGTAATTTCAACGATCAAAATATGTTAAAGAGCTTAAAAAGAGTGGAAAAAACCTCTCTATCGGCGTTCTCTAGGGAACAACATATTAAGATATTATTAATGGTCTACTCAACTCCGTTGAGCAGATCTTTATGGTCGAAGGAGATGGAAGAGAATTGCTGTCCAAAGTGTAGATTCCATAAAGCTAATATTCTTCATTGTTTTTGGGCGTGTTCAAAAATACAGATATTTGGGAAGATGATTAATTATTGGGTAAATAGAATATGCCAGATAGATATTTCATTATCAGTAGAACAGATATTTCTATTCGCAGATACAAAACATAAAAGAAATTTAATTTTAAAACATTGGAACATTGGAAAACAGATTTAAGTCCATCCTTTGTATCTTTTAGGAATGCCTTTCGGAAACAGTTTTTAATAGAACAATATGATATTTGGTATAAGCTTGAATATAATGTTGAGCAATTTTTTGAAAAATGGAAATGTTGGATTCTACAGCTGGAACAAACTGAACAATAAACTCTGATTAGGAAATTTGAATCAACTCAATACAATAGAAAGCAAATTAAGAGGAGAATGAGTGTAGTCACATAGATTTTGAAATTTGGGTAGAATATGTATGTGTATATGTGTGTATGTATATGCATATATAAATTTTTTCTTATATATGAATAGAATTTTGTAAAAATTACATATTTAATTTAAAGAAAGTATTATAGAAATGACTTGAATATTATGATAAATACAGTCTAAGGAAATATTGTTTTAACATTTGATTATAAATATGCTGGACTGGGTAAGCAATGTAAAGAATATCCTCTAAAACTAATTTTGTTTGTATTCATTTCTTTTCAATTATGTCTCAATAAACAATTTAAAAAAAAACTATAAAGAAAAGCTTTTGAGTGTTTTGCTCTCTTTTACAGGTCTGAAGCAATATCTGAGGAAAGGAAAACTCTTGAAAGCTTGTCTTGTAAGTATTAGGTTAGTACAATAAAAATGTATCATTGCATACCGCATTACATATATTTATTTAGTTTATTTAAAGTGGTATGATTTAGTGGTGAAAATTACTAGTGCCCCCCCCAGTTTTGACTGTGGTATCTTATGTGCCCCCCTATATATTGTTCCTAGAGTCGCCACTGGGAGCAAATTTTATAGTACAATGTCTCTTCAAAAGTTCCCTTGCCTCTTATTGAAGTATGATTTACTCCCCCACCTAGGTGTCTTCTTACCTGTTTCACAGGCCACCCTCCTACTAGTATTGATTTGGACAGATATAGGCACAGTATCTAAATTTAAAGATAGGATTGTAGAGGTATTATATAAATAACCTCGGGGCTGCCCCTTTAAATTACATGAACAACTAGGAGGGGAAAGAGGGGATTAGTAAGCACTCTTACACCTATCTTACACCCTCCTACTAGTACCATTTTGTTTCAAGTGGAAGATGTACTGGCAGTACAGTCAATCAGATGCAGTACCTCCTTCCCCATAGTACGTGCTCTAATACACAAATAAACAGTGAATGCTAACACATGATCATTGCCAGAGTTTTATTTGACAAACAACTCTCTTCTTACCTTTGGTCCTATTCCTGATATTAAAGGGACATGAAACCCAAAAATTGTCTTTCAGAATTCAGATATATCATACAATTTTAAACAACTTTATAGTTTACTTCTATTTTTAAATTTTCTCTTTGTATCTCTTGTTAAAAAAAAGGAAAGTAAGCTCAGGAACATGCAGATTTCTGGAGCACTATATGGCAGCAGTTTTGCAAGAATGTTATACATTTGCAACATCACTAGATGGCAGCACTTTTTCCTGCCATGTATTGCACGCTATCTGCCTAGGTATATCTTCAACAAAGAATAACACGAGAAAGAAGCAAATTTGCCTTCCTTGATGGATCTCACACTGCTTAAAACTCTCCATCTTTGTCTGTCTCCCACCTCCTCTGGTAACACAGTGCAGCTCCTCACTCCCTCTCCTAACTGGACTAAAATTCTCACAGACACTTTTCTGAGAAATTATTTTATATATACTGTTGATATTGGTTGAAATGGCACCTGTGATTGGTCAACACCCACTCACAGGTGCTCTTTATTGTAGTGATTATGTGTTTGATATATATAGCAAGGGAATTGTTACTATTATATTAAGCCTGATGAAACAGCTACTTGTGAGCTGAGAAACGCGTTGCTGTTTTTATATGTTTTTAATAAAGTAAGCTGTGATCTTACCACTTGCTGTCACACTACCATTTACCCTCTGTACTATTTTTGAATGGTGTATGAGCATTTTGGGACACAGTATCCTGATTCATCTCTTTCCACTGCTGTTGGAGTTTTGCCGGAGGCAAGTCTGCTGGATGACTGTTTGACTCCAGCCTGTGCTACTTGAACCAAGAGGGATGCTTATTCAAATGTGAGTGAAACACTATTCATACATCTTTACACTAGTGTATACAATACTAGGCCATGTGGAGCTTCTGTTTCTATTCATCTGCTGCAGATTACTGACCCTTGGATCCTGGCATACAATCAATTTACAGATAGCAGCCTGGACCTGGACTGTACCAAGTAATTTGGTTGTGTTTTAAGAATCTACCCTTCACTGATCTATGGGACTTTTTCAGTTTATTATTATTATTTTGTTTTTCAATAATATTATTTTTCTTATTTCTTATTTTGTTTTAATGCAATGTTTAAATTATCATATCTGCATAGTGTTGCTAGCTGTTTATTATATTCTTACATGTCTATTTATACACTTATACATTTGTCACACTGATCTAGGGTTCCCCCTATATATATATTTTTTTTATTATTTAGCCTAGTCTCCTTGAGACCCTTACTCTTTGGTCCACTAGGGGCAGTCAACCAGTCACTATGCTTTCATCACTAGAGAAATCCAATAGACGGAAAAACAACTGTAACTCTGAATTGATTGAGTCTAATATTAATGAGAGTCCAACTGGTCCATCTATGTCCACCCTCTTTAATAAGTTGGAAAATCTATTAAAAGTAGAACATAGGCATTGGTGGGATGCAGAGACACTTAAAAAAGTTGAAAAAACTAATTCCAAGAGGCCTTAGAGTTTTTAAGAATTGTTCTTTTAAGAACATTACAGAGGTATTAAAGGAGTGGGAAGATGCACTCAATGCCTGCTCTGTCACTTTTTTTTAGATATTTTGATTAAACACCGCCAGAAATTGTACGATAAAATAGGTGTAGAGATTGACAAAACTCAGAAAAACCTTGAGAATTTTATTAATCATAATGATTTTGAGTCACAGAGAAAAACAATATATGATAGGGCTGATGACTATCAGAATGAGATAATTCAAAGGAAGAAAAAGAAATTTGCTAGGGATGAAGAGAATTACTCTAAAGGTGAAGTCTATACTTTCAATTGTAACAATAATAATAAGAAAAGCCCCTATCAGAATCAATCTCATAACGAGGTTCCTTTGGGACCATCAACAAGTCATCTGAACCACAAGACCTATGGCAATAGACAGGTACAAACCTATAACAATCCTTATCTCCATTCAAATAATCATAACAGCACTTACACACATGCAAATAGAAATACAAAATCATATGATATTCCCTTACCCCATTTTGTTTCATCGTAAGACTCATGAACAAACCCAACCCAGGACTTACACTTCTGTGAATAGACATAATATTAATAATAATCACCAACATAAACAATACTATCATGACACACATCATGATAGATGGGCTAGACCCAATAACCATAACTATCATCACTAACAATATCAATACAACACACATTATGATAGACCTGTTAGACAATAGATATTCTTCCAACACATACAACGAGAGACAAACACTGAATTCAAAACCAGTTAATCCTATTGAGACACCAGAATCAAGTGTGAATATCCCTATTAGTATTCCTTCCTCATCTTTACTTGTGGCCACTACTCAAACAACTGTAAACCCTCTTCCTCCTCTGGCTTCCACTAAAGATCTTACAGATATACTTAGGCCCTGCATCAGAGAAGAATTAGCAGATCTTCGTCAAGATATCCACACTTTGGGTTTCAGAATAGAAGCCTTGGAAGACAATGAATCAGTTATAAAAGAAGAATTAACTAATATTCAAACAACTATGGAACAGCAAGCAGAACTAATTTTTACTTTACAGGACAAAGTGGAAGACCTAGAGAATAGGAGTAGGAGGGAAAATATAAGGATTAGGGGGGTCCCTGAATCGGTGACACTGAAAGAATTTCCAACTTATCTTACAGTCCTTTTCGCATTTATGTTAGGAGACCCCACTCTAACAAATATTAAATGGGAGAGAGCACACCGGGCTCTGAAGTCAAGACCACCAGATACTGCACCACCGAGAGACACAATAATAAAATTTAAGAGCTTTCTGAAGAAAGAGGAAATAATGACAGCTTCAAGGAAGAATCAACCGATTAAATTCAGAGGTTTAACATTACAATTTTATTCGGGTCTATCACCAAGAACACTTCAAAGAAGAAAATAATTTGCTCCTCTTACTGTTTAATTAAGATTTAAAAAAAAAAAATTTACCGTCGGGATTTCCCATTCCACCTTTCAGTGATACATGAAGATAAAAGAGTTACCTGTTCCAAACTAACAGAGATACAGGACTTTGCAAAGCTTTAGGAATAGAGCAACCGGAACTACCATAACATTCACAGGTAAAGGAAAATGCAAGAAAAATGGGAAATGATTCCTGTGAAGAAAAAGAGGACAACTCCCAACCTTGATACACTGGTGAAAAGCCCAAGTACTTGAGATACAGGAGTTCAACCAAATATGGAAAGAGAAGATTCTATAAGAGATAAATAATTTTATCGCTATCTAGTCTAGCAGAAGATTATGGAGAGGTACAGTTTTTGTTTTATTTTGTATTGCTCAATGAAAAGATGATAAGATTAGTCTGAATATGCTAGATACAGTATATATATATATATATATATATATATATATATATATATATATATATATATATATGTATAATAGATATTGGAAAATTATGTGAAATATGAAAGTCACTATAAGTTCTTACTTCTTAATGATCTGAAAAAAATGGTTTCCAAGGTCCTTCCTTAACTTCATTCTCATTGAGAGGTGCAGTTTGGGCTTTTATAGTTTATAGTGTTTTTTTTTAATTTTATTATTTTAGGGTATAAGTTATATCACATATTAATTACCTAGATGGTTAGAATTATGTTGAACTGTATGTTATATGACTATAGCAGATATACACCAATACTAGTAATGTACCTATTTTTTTATCAATATGTTATGTTTAGACATCTTCAGCAATATAGAATACAGAACTCTTACTTTAACCTAGAATATGGTTCACAATAATAAACAACAATTAACCTTAATTACGCAGAATGTAAAGGGCTTTAATATACCCCAAAAAAGGAAACAGGCATTTTTAGATTTCAAGCTTAGGGGGCGGATATTTTGATGCTTCAAGAGACACACTTTAGACCGAATAGAGAGCCCAACTATTTGGAAACTAATTTCGACAGCCATTATCATAGTTCTTTCAATTCTAGACAGAGAGGGGTTAGTACTATACTTAAGAAAGGGATACCATTTTTGTTACATAAGGTAGATAAAGATAAAGAGGGTAGATATTTTGCAATAAAGGGGCTATTATATCGAAGCTTAGTGACAATTATAAATATATATGCACCTAATCAAACTAATATTGATTTTTTTCAAAAAATTATTCAATAGAATATTAGACTTTACTCAAGGAATGTTAATTTTAGTTGGAGACTTAAATTTCCCTTTTGATCCTAAGTTAGACTCATCCACGTCGAAATCCATAGTCTCTCAAAAAATACTTAAAGCTATTTGGTCTATTTTTGCTAATAAACATATATATGACTTGTGGAGATATCTTAACCCTAATATCCAAACAAAACATATTCACGTCTTGATTATATATTTCTTGATCAGAAGAGTTTACAGTTCATTAATAAGGCCTATATTAGTCATACTTCATGGTCAGATCACTCAGCAATGATAATCTCTTTAGATTGGCCCACTAAAACAAATACTCCCTTTCTGTGGAGATTAGATGACTTTTTGTTAACTGACCCAGTTATTATACAGAAACTCTCTATGTCACTTCAAGAATTTTTTAGTAAAAAATAAATCACCGGATGTAACTCCATCAACCTTATGGGAAATACATAAATGTTACATCAGGGGGGATCATATTAAGTTTAATGCATATTTGAAAAAACAAAAACGGGAAAAATATAACTCTTTAACTTCAGAACTATCGAGATTAGATCATCTACATAAACTATATCGCAAGGATGATAATATATTAAAACAACTGACAGACACTAGGCCATTATTACAAAGCCAATTAAATCAACAAGCTTGCCAATCGGCTTTCTACTTAAATAGGAAATTTTTTAATGAAGGTAATAAATCTGGAAAATTATTAGCAAGGTCTCTTAAAAAGAAGAGCCTTAAATCCTATGTACATGAATTAAAAACTAAAGAAGGGAAGACTGTTAAGACTATTAAAGAGATAGATACAATAGGTATGGCTCAGCACTCACAGCCCAATAATCAGGTGCACGCTGCAAGGACATTGCACAAGCCCCTTAGTCCATTCAGAGAATATAAATAAAGCCGCAGCACCTTGGTAATGCTTCAAAGTTATCCTTTATTTGTGAGACAATGACCTTAATCATGTTATACATTTCTCTCTCTCTGTTCACAATTTATACCCTTACAGAGTTGGGAGGGGTCTAATTACCTGTTAAGGTGTACTAACAATTTTCATCTAGATACAAAGTTCACACACCCCCTCTAGTGGCCAAAACAGATAGAGATCTTCTTAACCCTTTAGGACCTGAAAAACATACACCTTTGATTAAAAACACATTGAGAATAATTAAAACCATTTTCAAAAACATCAAAATGTTACATTTGCATTTATATTCCACATTATCCATCAAATATAACAGATGTATCATAATACTACACTGGTAGAAATTAATCATTACTTAAGTCTACTTTACAGAGTAACCATCCAATCAATCTCTTTATTCATTCCTATTGGAACCATAGACTGAAGGGTGTAGATCCAGAAAGTCTCCCTGGATTTAAGCATTTTTACTCTATCACCCCCACGTCTAGGTCGCCTTACATGCTCAATGATCTGAAATCTAAGTTGAGAGATTGAGTAACCTGCCTGTAAAAAATGATTGGACACAGGGGCATCCATGTTCTTCCTCCTGATATTGGACTTATGCTCGTTCATACGGTCCCTGGCTCTACGTGTTAATTCCCCAATATAAATTTTTGAACATGGACACTTGATTAGATATATAATGTAATCAGTGTTACACGTATAAAAACCCAGAGATCTTGAATTTTCTCCCTGTTAATGGGTGAACAAAAACATCTCCCTTGATCATGTTATTGCAGTTACAGCACCCCAGACAGGGGTAATTACCCAATTGTGGAGTAGAAATAAATGTCTGTCTCAACCCTTTTTCTGGGCCAATATCAGCCTTAACTAGCGTTGAAAAAGCCACGTTACGTGGCGAAACATGTCAGGGACGTTAGGGCAATGGTGAGGAGTCCTAGGAGCTCCTGTGTTTTTAGTAAGCCTTAAGCTACCGATTCAATTACTGTAGTCTTTTCACTGCATCTATCCAGACTTTACTGATGGCTATTAATGTTCAAATAACAATATATGTCTGGCTAGCAAAGTGTTACTGGCAATAACATTTTATTAAACTAACCTAGTGCTTGAGAACGCTTGAGAATATACCACTCTTTCAGGCAGGTAATGGTCACAGCTGTTAGTATACCTAACCTAACGGAAAGCAATTTTATTCAAATTTGAGATATATAAAAGTATATTACATACAAAAAGCAGCAGATATCGGCACACGCTAATGCACAAACAGTCTTGTGAATTACTGTCACACAACTGTGCATTCGAGTCATTGTATCATTGTTAAATATTCAGACTATGATACGCATGTGTGTGTGAATAGAGACATAGTTAACCTCTCTTACAACTGAGCAAGCACATAAATACTATACTCAGAATCTGCCCTTTTATGATTTGTAGATGGTTACAGCTGGTAGTATACCTAACTTAATGGAAAGCGGTTTTGTCTAAATTGAGGTATATATAAGTATATTACATTCATAAAGCAGCGGATATCGGCACACGCTAATGCACAAACAGTCTTGTGAATTACTGCCACATGACAGTGTATTTGAGACATTGTATCATTATTAAATATTCAGACTGTGACACGCATGTGTGTGTGAACAAAGACACAATTAACCTCTCATACAACTGAGCAAGTAAATAACCACTATACTCAGAATCTGCCGTTTTATGATTTGTAGATGGTCACAGCTGGTAGTATATCTAACCTAACGGGAAGTGGTTTGTTTAAATTGAGGTATATAAAAGTATATTGCATACAACAAGCAGCGGATGTCGGCACACGTTAATGCACAAACAGTCTTGTGAATTACTGCCACATAACAGTGCATTCGAGACATTGTATTATTGCTAAATATTCAGACTGGGATACGCATATGTGTGGGAACAGAGACACAGTTAACCTCTCATATAACTGAGCAAGCAAATAAATACTATACTCAGAATCTGCCCTTTTATGATTTGTAGATGGTCACAGCTGGTAATATATCTAACTTAACGAAAAGTTGTTTTGTTTAATTTGAGGTATATAAAAGTATATTACATACAGAAAGCAGCGGATGTCGGCACACGCTAATGCACAAATAGTTTGGTGAATTACTGCCACATAACAGTGCATTCAAGACATTGTATCATTGTTAAATATTTAGACTGTGATACGCATGTGTGTGTGACCAGAGACACAGTTAACCTCTCATACAACTGAGCAAGCAAATAAATACTATACTCAGAATCTGCTAGAAATTTGAACATGTGAAAGATTTAGTTCTTCACTGAACTCATTAAGTTAGAACGTATTTCCAGTATAAGATTTACTTTCAACTGTATATGGTAACACAGATACAGGTTATAACCGGCTAAAATCTGAACCGTAATAATAACTATATTTTTATATTAATATATTGGTGGAGACAGCCCAGCATACAACTTTAGTACACAAGGAATTTTTACCTGTTAAATGTGTCAAGAAATTGGTCTATTAATAACATCTCGAATATCCATATACTATATGGAGACCATTTAATGTACAACTCAAGTATTAATTTACCGTTTTTTTGTGGCCACACAAATTCATAAATATATCATTAAGTATAATACTCCTGCTTAAGTGATATAGGTTGAAAATTCAGCCATCACTCCATTAACATAACTTTAAGGTATTTAACAACATGAGTTTATGTCCTCATGTTGAGACAAATGTGGTAATACCTAAAATATAACTTGAACTTTAGGTTTTTCACGAACGTACTAACTATTTTCTCAACACTAGAGACTTTCAATCAAAGATACTCTATATATCATACCTGCATAGAATCAATACTAATTATTAGTGTGAATATACACGTCTATTCCACTGAATATAAGCAGGTAAATTAATTGCAATATCAATTACACATAAGAGTTTCTGTTGAAGAATTCTAGGTATTACGTGACATTGTCACCCCAAGCCAAGTAGACTACAATCGGTGTTTTTAAAGTTTTTCCTATTTTATTTCTAGACCCCAATAAAAGTTAAATTTTAATTATAGTTAAGTTTGTGTCTCCTCTAATCTTGGATTTCATTTTTGATTTCTTTACATCAATATTACTCAATAGTGACCTGTGAGTGCTTTAAAGTGTATTCTTTCTCTTTTTGCTCCAGGGGTAATTACCCAATCGTGGAGTAGAAATAAATGTCTGTCTCAACCCTTTTTCTGGGCCAATATCAGCCTTAACTAGCGTGTCCCTCACATTCTTACACCTTCTATATGCTGGCATAGGATACTCCTGGAATTCTTTAATATGAGAATTAAGATCTTTGACCACAGGCCAATGTTTCTTAATGATTACATTGATCCTTCTACTTAAAGAATTGTACTCTGTAACACACATAAGTCTATTTGTATTCTTTGCTCTCTCTTTTCTTCTAATACCCCTGAGTAAAGATTCCCTCGGGGTCACCTCAACTTCTGTAATTTGTTTTTCAATAAGAGACCTTGGGGGGTAGTTATCAAGCCGTCTACTTTTCTGGCTTCGCCGGCCCAATACGCCCGCCTAAGCTCGCCTACCTTCGCCGCCGCGGACCTGAAAAAATACGCCTAAGTTATCAAATAAAGCTGTCAAAAAGCCGCGGGGCGATGAGCAGCGGACTGTGACAGTTATCACTCATCCGATCTCGCTGGTCTTCGGCTTTTTCCCAGCTTTATTCACTAAGCACTCACACTAAACTACACTGTTCTATCCCTATACCGGCGCCCCCGGAGCCCCCCGCAACTCAATAAAGTTACTAACCCCTAAACCGCCGCTCCTAGACCCCGCCGCAACTGTTATAAATGTATTAACCCCTAAACCGCCGCTCCCGGACACCACTGCCACCTACAGTATACCTAGTAACCCCTATCCTGCCCCCCCTACACCGTAGCCCTCTATTATAAAGTTATTAACCCCTATCCTGCTGATCCCGCACCTCTCCGCAACTAAATAAATAGTTTAACCCCTAAACCGCCGCTCCCTGAACACGCCGCAACCTATATTAAACCTATTAACCCCTATCCTGCCCCCCCTACACCGTCGTCACCTATAATAAATGTATTAACCCCTAATCTGCTTCCCCTACACCGTCGCCCCCTATAATAAATTTATTAACCCCTATCCTGCCCCCCACTACGCCGCCGCCACTGTAATAAAATTATTAACCCCTAAACCTAAGTCTAACCCTAACGCCCCCTAACTTAAATATTAATTAAATAAATCTAAATAATATTTCTATTATTAACTAAGTTAATCCTATTTAAAACTAAATACTTACCTATAAAATAAACCCTAATATATATTCTAGCTATCTTAGGATTTATTTTTATTTTACAGGTACCTTTCAATTTATTTTAACTAGGTACAATAGCTATTAAATAGTAATTAACTATTTAATAGCTTACCTAGCTAAAATAAACTGAAATTTACCTGTAAAATAAATCCTAACCTAAGTTACAATTACACCTAACACTACACTATACTTTAATAAATTATTCCTATTTAAAAATAAATACTTACCTGTAAAATAAACCCTAAGATAGCTACAATATAATTAATAATTATATTGTAGCTATCTTAGGATTTATATTTATTTTACAGGTAACTTTGTATTTATTTTAGCTAGTTAGAATAGTTATTAAATAGTTATTAACTATTTAATAACTACCTAGCTAAAAGAAATACAAAATTACCTGTAAAATAAATCCTAACCTAAGTTACAATTAAACCTAATACTACACTATCATTAAATTAATTAAATAAACTACCTACAAATAACTACAATTAAATACAATTACATAAACTAACTAAAGTACAAAAAAATAAAAAAATAAGTTACAAACATGTTAAAAATATTACAACAATTTTAAGCTACTTACACCTAATCTAAGCCCCCTAATAAAATAACAAACCCCCCCAAAATAAAAAAATGCCCTACCCTATTCTAAATTAAGTAAAGTTCAAAGCTCTTTTACCTTACCAGCCCTTAAAAGGGCCATTTGTGGAGGCATGCCCCAAAGAAAACAGCTCTTTTGCCTGTAAAAGAAAAATACAACCCCCCCCAACATTAAAACCCACCACCCACATACCCCTAATCTAACCCAATCCCCCCTTACAAAAACCTAACACTAATCCTCTGAAGATCATCCTACCTTTAGTCGTCTTCACTCAGCCAATCAGATTCAAGTTCAATCCGATTGGCTGATCCAATCAGCCAATCAGATTGAGCTTGCATTCTATTGGCTGATAGGAACAGCCAATAGAATGCGAGCTCAATCTGATTGGCTGATTCCATCAGCCAATCAGATTTTTCCTACCTTAATTCCGATTGGCTGATAGAATCCTATCAGCCAATCGGAATTGAGGGGACGCCATCTTGGATGACATCCCTTAAAGGAGCCTTCATTCGTCGTAGTCCGTCGGTGAAGAAGGAGGTTCCGCGTCGGCGGAAGGAAGATTCAAGACCCGGCTTGGAAGATGACTTCGCCCGGATAGAAGACCTCTTGATCGAAGACTTTTCTTCAGCGCCGCCTGGATGATGACTTCATCGGATGGAAGATTTCTTCAGCGCCGCTTGGAGGATTAACTTCTTCCGCTCCGGATGTCCACTTCGGTTCCATCGGTGGCTCGGCTGAGTGAAGACGACTAAAGGTAGGATGATCTTCAGGGGATTAGTGTTAGGTTTTTGTAAGGGGGGTTTGGGTTAGATTAGGGGTATGTGGGTGGTGGGTTTTAATGTTGGGGGGTTGTATTTTTCTTTTACAGGCAAAAGAGCTGTTTTCTTTGGGGCATGCCCCCACAAAAGGCCCTTTTAAGGGCTGGTAAGGTAAAAGAGCTTTGAACTTTATTTAATTTAGAATAGGGTAGGGCATTTTTTTATTTTGGGGGGGTTTCTTATTTTATTAGGGGGCTTAGATTAGGTGTAAGTAGCTTAAAATTGTTGTAATATTTTTAACATGTTTGTAACTTATTTTTTTATTTTTTGTAACTTAGCTTTTTTTATTTTTTGTACTTTAGTTAGTTTATGTAATTGTATTTAATTGTAGTTATTTGTAGGTAGTTTATTTAATTAATTTAATGATAGTGTAGTATTAGGTTTAATTGTAACTTAGGTTAGGATTTATTTTACAGGTAATTTTGTATTTCTTTTAGCTAGGTAGTTATTAAATAGTTAATAACTATTTAATAACTATTCTAACTAGCTAAAATAAATACAAAGTTACCTGTAAAATAAATATAAATCCTAAGATAGCTACAATATAATTATTAATTATATTGTAGCTATCTTAGGGTTTATTTTACAGGTAAGTATTTATTTTTAAATAGGAATAATTTATTAAAGTATAGTGTAGTGTTAGGTGTAATTGTAACTTAGGTTAGGATTTATTTTACAGGTAAATTTCAGTTTATTTTAGCTAGGTAAGCTATTAAATAGTTAATAACTATTTAATAGCTATTGTACCTAGTTAAAATAAATTGAAAGGTACCTGTAAAATAAAAATAAATCCTAAGATAGCTAGAATATAATTATTATTTATATTGTAGCTATATTAGGGTTTATTTTATAGGTAAGTATTTAGTTTTAAATAGGATTCATTTAGTTAATAAGAGTTAATTTATTTAGATTTATTTAATTAATATTTAAGTTAGGGGGGCGTTAGGGTTAGGGTTAGACTTAGGTTTAGGGGTTAATAATTTTATTACAGTGGCGGCAGCGTAGTGGGGGGCAGGATAGGGGTTAATAAATTTATTATAGGTGGCGACGGTGTAGGGGGGGGCAGATTAGGGGTTAATAAATGTATTATAGGTGGCGACGGTGTAGGGGGGGCAGGATAGGGGTTAATACATTTAATATAGGTTGCGGCGGGTTCAGGGAGCGGCGGTTTAGGGGTTAATACATTTATTATAGTTGCGGTGGGCTCCGGGAGCTGCGGTTTAGGGGTTAATATGTATAGAGTAGCTTGCGGTGGGCTCCGGGAGCGGCGGTTTAGGGGGTAATAACTTTATTTAGTTGCGGCGGTGTAGGGGGGACAGATTAGTGGTGTTTAGACTCGGGGTACATGTTAGGGTGTTAGGTTTAGACAGCTCCCATAGGAATGAACGGGTTGTCTGTCAGCAGCGTACTTGTACTTTCGCTATGACAGACTCCCATTGATTCCTATGGGATCCGCCGCCTCCAGGGGTGGCGGTTTGAAAACCAGGTACGCTGGGCCGTAAAAGTGCCGAGCGTACCTGCTAGTTTTTTGATAACTAGCAAAAGTAGTGAGAATGTGCCGCACTTGTGTGCGGAACATCTGGAGTGACGTAAGAATCGATCTGTGTCGGACTGAGTCCGGCGGATCGAAGCTTACGTCACAAAATTCTACTTTTGCCGGTCTCGAGCCTTTGATAACTAAGGCGTATCAGCCTTGCATATTTGAGGTTGACGGCTTGATAACTAGGCCCCTTAAGGTCTGACCGAAACGTCGTTATTTGAAGCTGTGATGTCTCACAAATAAAGGATAACTTTAAAGCATTTACCAAAGTGCTGCTGCTTTATTAAAGAAATAGGACAAGTTTTTAGTAATTATTATTCAGAACTGTATAATCCACAAGATAACTTTTCTTCGGAAAACTTTGTAAAAGAATACAAGGAATATATCCAAAAGGTGGGCCTACCATCCCTTTCAATAGATATGAAAAATCTGTTAGATCAACCAATAACAACTAAAGAATTAACAGATACCATCAAAAATCTAAAGGTAGGGAAAAGACCTGGCCCAGACGACATAACTGCAAAATATTTTTTCAGAAAATACTTATTCCTCATTTATTAACTGTTTTTTTAACAAATAGACTCAGGTAACCCCTTTCAATCAAGCATGTTAGAAGCTAGAATAACTGTTATACCAAAATCGGGGATATCAATGGAATCCCCAAGTATTCTAAATTTAGTAGACCTATCTCTCTACTAAATTTAGACATAAAGATATATGGAAAAATCTTAGCCACTAGAATAAATACTTTTCTACCCTATCTTATCCATCTTAATCAAGTGGGTTTTATTTCAGGGAGAGAAGCACGAGACAACACTAATAAAGTTATACAGATTTTAGAATTTGTGAAGAACGAAGGTATCCCGTCTGTAATTTTAGCGATGGATGCCGAAAAAGCTTTTGATTGGCTTAGCTGGCAATTTTTGCGCCTTACCTTATATCAATTTGGCTTTAGTAAATTATTTGTAGAACACATTTTTTCTTTATATAAAGCTCCTTATGCAACTGTTAAATTTAATCATTCTCTATCAGTACCGTTTAATATAAATAATGACACAGGGCAAGGGTGCCCATTATCACCTATATTATTTGCACTAGCAATTGAAGTTATAGCATCCAAAATTAGGCAAAATGATAATATCCACGACATTAATATTCAATATATAAATTTTAAAATTTCATTGTATGCAGATGATGTCCTCTTTACACCTTCTGAACCAGTTCAATCGATCCCTGTAGTTCTAACTGCACTTTTTATAGCAAATATTCCAATTTTTCTATAAACCATTCAAAATCAGAACTTTTTAGTTGCGGACTAGATATAGCTAATCTTCAGTTAATTACCTAAAACACTAACTTAAGAATAAACTCAAATACCATAAAATATTTGGGAATTATGATAGTGAATAATCAAAATGAACTAGTTAAATTAAACTATGACAAATTGTTGAAATAAACTCAAATGGAAATAAATAGATTTAATAATTACAAGAACTGCTGGTGCAATGATAAATGCCAACAGTGTATGCTGTCTGCATTTATCGATGTGCGGCGGACATGATCCGCTATATCGAATCATGTCCATCTGCACATTAATAAATGGACCCCTAAGTATCGCTCTCTACTAAATAAATATATATGGCATGGAACTGCCCTGAAAATATCTAAAATAACCCTTTATCTTCCTAAGGATAAAGGGGGGCTGGGGGTACCTTGTCTATTGAAATATAGGAGGGCGTCAATACTACAAAGAATAGTTGATTGGTGCAAAAATATAAAACAGAAAGAGTGGGTAAAATTAGAGCATAATTTACTACAACTTAGACAATTAGGAGGCAAATGTTGGTTATCAATAAAAACATGGCCTAAAATAATGCAAGAATATCCAATTTTAAAAGAATTGCTACAAACATGGAAAATTATTCTTACACTTAAAATCCCAATTTCAACAATTCCATCCCCACTTACATATATTATATTGGATGATTGTTTATCATTTAATGAATATATAGGAGAAATCAATATACGGACTTTGGATGACTCACTACCATTTTATATATTTATGAATGGAAATATTCATTAAGTCAAAATTAGAATTAACTAATAATGGGGTGAAAATGTTTAACCCTTGGTTTAGATATTTTCAACTCAAATCTTTCTTAACCACACATCCAAAGAAACAGGAATTAACTTGACAAAGGTCCCCTTTTGAATTACTTTGTTCAGGGAACTTACCAACAAAAGGCACACTATCACTTATATATAAAATAATAATGACAACTACAATCATAGAGTTACCATCATATACTAAATCGTGGTCACGAAATCTTATAACACCGCTACAAGGAAAGAATGGAATATATTTTTTCAACATCATGCCAAAGCTTCAATATTGGCTGGTATACAAGAAACAAACTATATATTACTGATGAGGTGGTATTTAACTCCTAATAGGGTTAAAGCAATATTTCCCAAGTCCTCGGAACAATGTTGGAGATAATGTGGAGAGAGAGGTACTTTGTTACATATATGGTGGTTTTGCCCAATAATATCTTATTATTGGTCTTTAATAATAACAGATATAAATTGATTACTATTGATACAACTGCCTTTAGAACAGAATATTTAATCTATCAGAACATATCCTTAACACTAGTGAGATTTGAGTTTTGGGTAAAGGACTCTCCTTTAGCCCTTCTAACACACCCAATATTTTCCAACTTTTTGTGGATATTGAACAACTTCACTAGGAAGTTATCACTGCAAAAATATTTTGCTGAGAAACGTACTAAAAATACTACCAGTGTTCCTATCATTTTGGAGGGAATGGATGAGCGTATGAAAGATGGTAGTGTTGTTTCTGAACCTGATACCGTATTGGATCAGTTGGTAGAAAACTATCAACACACCGATTTCAAACCAAAGTCCAACTTTAACCCCTTATAGACCAGACCATTTTTCAATTTCTTACCCTTAAAGGGACAGTATACTGTAAAATAGTTTTTCCCTTAATGTGTTTACAATTGCTTTTTTTACCAACTGCAGAGTAAAAAATGTATGAAAATTAGCTTTTTTAAGGTTTATTTCTGTATATTAAAGCTCTGATTTTGTGTTTTGAAGCCACAGCCTAATAAAATAGGTTGAGCTTGTAGGTATAATCAGATCTCATTACTGTATCACATTGTGCACATATACCTGCTTCTTTATCTTATATCTGTCCTTAAAACAATCACCAATACTTTGAGAGAACAATGGAAAATCAACATTTCATTACCTTATCTCTGCTTTATCACACTGGGAGTGTAATTTCTTCTGCTGGCTGTGTTTACAAAGCTTATATATAGCTGGTACGCGCGGCCACAAACTTTCAGAATAGGTGGGGATACCACATGCTAAATTAACAATTTCAAATGCCAATATAAGGGTAAAGGAGCTACTTGTAAACAATTTAATACACTCCAGCAGGTAAAGTGGATCATTGGGAACAAATTAAAGGGCAGAAATTTTTTGAGTAAACTGTCCCTTTAAGGACCAGAGCTATTTTTGCATTTCTGCAGTTTTTGTGTTTATCTGTAATTTCCCTCTTACTCATTTACTGTACCCACACATATTATATACCATTTTTCTCGCCATTAAATGGACTTTCTAAAGATACCATTATTTTCATCATATCTTATAATTTACTATAAAAAAATTATAAAATATGATGAAAACATTTAAAAAAACACACTTTTTCTAACTTTGACCCCCACAATCTTTTACACATCTACAACCACCAAAAAACACCCATGCTAAATAGTTTCTAATTTTTTTCCTGAGTTTAGAAATACCCAATGTTTACATGTTCTTTGCTTTTTTGCAAGTAATAGGGCAGTAAGTACAAGTAGCACTTTGCTATTTCCAACCCATTTTTTTTTTTAAAAATAGCGAGTTACATTGTAACACTGATATCTGTCAGGAATCCCTGAATATCCTTTACATGTCTATATTTTTTTTAGTAGACAACCCAAAGTATTGATCTAGGCCCATTTTTGTATCATGCTACCATTTTACCGCCAAATGCGATCAAATAAAAAAAAATTGATAACTTTTTCACTAACATTTTCACAAACTTTTTCTCACTGAAATTATTTACAAACAGCTTGTGCTATAATGGCAAAAAATGGTTGTAAATGCTTCTCTGGGATCCCCTTTGTTTAGAAATAGCAGACATTTATGGCTTTGGCATTGATTTTTGGTAATTAGAAGGCCGCTAATTGCCGCTGCGTACCACACTTGTATTATGCCCATCAGTGAAGGGGTTAATTAGGTAGCTTGTAGGGTTCATTTTAGCTTTATTGTAGAGATCAGCCTCCCACCTGACACATCCCACCCCCTGATCCCTCCCTGACCCCTCTCAAACAGCTCTCTTCCCTCCCCCACATCACAATTGTCACAGCCATCTTAAGTACTGGCAGAAAGTCTGCCAGTATAAAAATAAAGGTGTTTTTTTGTTTGTTTGTTTTTTAATATATTTTATATGAAATCTAGGATCCCACATTACCCCCCAACCTCTCTGATCCCCCCAAACAGCT
Organism: Bombina bombina; assembly: GCF_027579735.1. Classification (NCBI taxonomy): domain Eukaryota; kingdom Metazoa; phylum Chordata; class Amphibia; order Anura; family Bombinatoridae; genus Bombina; species Bombina bombina. The sequence goes on from NC_069502.1 coordinate 447,882,030, forward strand.
CTCTAAGCCTCCCCCCTCGACCTATTGGCCGCCATCTTAGATACCCAGTTTACTAACAAATTTGCCCTTTATATATATATATATATATATATATATATATAAACCCCCTATTTTCAGTGTAGCTTCCCCCCCTCCCGTATCCCTTTCCAAAATATGTTTCCCTCTCCCTTTCCCCCTCCCTCCTTCGGCTGTTCACAATTGATGACCGTGCGTGCACTCCTGAGCCCCGCCCCCCACCTCCTTGCACATTCACGTCGGACACTTGCAGGATCCGAAACATGCACCAGTGATGGGCAAACCCACCCGCCTCCCTGCTATGGCACCCACCCACACAGAGTGGCACTCTCTGCATCGGTAACGCTGCAAATCTTTTTCTGCAGTGCCCTACTCATGGGGCAGGCAGAAATAGTGCGATCTTGCTATTTTTAGCGAGATTTCGGCGGAGGGAAGCCCAGGACTGCAGCGACGCACAGGATACGTCGATGGTCCTTAAGGGAATAACGACCAGCGTCATACAGGGTACGATGCTGGTTGTTAAGGGGTTAACCCACTGAGAATGAAAAATTCACATATTAATATTTTTCAATCTATGGTTTTAAAGGACCTTGAAAAACTCCCCAAAAAACTCAAATATAGACATAATCTGAGTTCAGGTGAACAATATGCACTTAAGACCCTTATGAATGACAAGAGTCTTCCAAACCGCCAGGTGGATAAGGAAGGGGGGAATTGTTTTACAAAATGTTGCGGATTATATAACAGAGGCTGACTGTATCCTCAATGATACTACCTATTATCGGATTTTACCTGCTGACCATACGATTATATTTTCTAAAAAATGTAAATCTTTATTACAGGAAGCTTTAGAAGAAGGTACTCTGACTATAAAAGAAAGAAACTACCTATATACTAAAAATCCCAACACAGCTTTTTATTATCACTTACCTAAAGTGCATAAAAATGCTCAAAATCTCCCTGGATATCCTATAATAGCTGGTATTGATAGTCTTACTGATCATCTTTGAGCGTACATCGATTATTTTTTTTACAAAAACACGTAATAGCATTACCTTCATTTATCAGAGATTCAACTGATTTATTAAATAAACTGAACAATTTAGACATCGCGAAAACCACGGATGATCTTTGGTGGATCACTAGTTATATGAATTCTCTTTATTCTAATATTCCCCATGCCCATGACAAAATTGTACTAGCTATTCAGTCTTACTTAGAAACAGATATATACATGCCTTGCAAACAACAAAATTATATGAGCAAACTAATTCAGTTTATTTTATATCACAACTATTTCAAATATCAGGGGTGTTTTTATTTGCAGATCAATGGTACGGCCATGGGCACCAGATTTGCCCCCAGCTTTGCAAACCTCTATATGGGGCTTTTGAGGATGCTGGTATTTACAAATCTTCCATGAGGGCAAGTCTTGTGTTCTATGGCCGTTACATTGATGATTTGATTTTTTTATTTAAAGGCACTTTATCTGAAGCTTCTTTATTTGTAGATTCTCTCAATGTTAATAATTATGGTTTGGAGTTCACAAGCAATATCCAATCCACTAAGATAGAATTTTTGGATCTGACGTTATAATTTTCACCTACAGGTCATATTATTTACAAAACTTTTTTTAAGAAGGTCAATTGTAATAGCTTTCTAGATTTTACAAACAACCACTATTTGAGTTGGAAGAAAAATGGCCCCTATGGACAATACAGACGCATAAGAAGGAACTGCAGCACTGTAGAGAGCTACAAAATACAATCTATCCTTCTTAGAGACAGATTTCTTGAAAAAGGATATCCTTTAGATCTCATACAACAAGGCCCTAAATGAAGATAGGAATAAATATTTCTCTAAACCCACACTTAAGAACACATAGGAGGACACTATGGATGGGGACCCGTTGGGAAAGTCTGTCACTCCCTTGTTCGTTACCATTGTGAGATAGAAGTGCCCCCACGATCAAAAATAAATTGGTACCAAGTAAAATAGTGAGAGAGAAAATATGCACAAATAAACACATTGGGGTTAAAAAGAAAAGCACTTTTTTGGATAACTTTAAACCACAATATGTTTTTTTTAAAAATGCTATAAATCTAGGTGCAGTATGTGTAAGTGCGTAAAAAATGGCACAAAGACTTTTCAGTCTAATATCACAGGAGAACAATTTACTATCAAGAAATGCCTAACATGTGAATCCACTTTTGTGGTATTTTTGATACAGTGTGTCTGTGGGACGCAGTATGTGGAGCGCACGAGCCGCAAGGTCAAGAGACGTTGGAGCGAACATATTCGCAATATAAAAAATACACAGTGTTTCCAGACACTGCACTTACACACATAGAGGAAGCTCCAAAACAGTCTCTATTATCCAGATTGAACAAATATCCAGAATTACCCACAACTCTCTACTATTACTTAGACATAGAGGAACTTACTGGATTCACAATTTACATTTCTTGATCCCAGACGGTTTAAACGAATGTGTGGACCTGGCTTCATTTGATCTTTGACACACTGACAGTTAATCCCTTTCATTTGACCCATACATTTAACCTCCTCTATTCCCCCTGGCACCCCCTTTTTCCCTTTTCTTCCTTCACATCTCGTACTGCATATTTAGATCTCACATATCACCTACACACACCATCTTCACCTATTTTTATTTTTTTCCCCTCCCCCGTCCTTTCTCTCTTTTATATTCTTCCACATCCACTACACTTATAACCCTTCCTTTCCTTTCACACTACAGTCCCTACTCTGTTTTGACACACTATGAGACAAAAACCTCAATGGCCACTTAAGAAATTATTGTGTATCTGAATACTAGAACCCCCATTCTATAACCAATTTTAGGTTGTGTCCACCCCACTCAACAATATAGATTTCTACACACACTCACTAAATTGATTCTTTCCACACACATACAGATACCATGGCACTCCACTTTCTTTACACCCCTCTCCATTTTGACACTTCATTGACACTTTTTTCACAACTATTTGGATCATTTAGATCTCATGTGATCACACATCACTTCATAGTCCCCTCTGAATTTATCTAGTTTAACAAATTCTACTTATTTCATCTATCTAGTATGAGTATCATACATCACTAATTTAAATTTAAACTAACATTTTATTTTTAGTCTAATATATAGATTGCCCTGATGGAGTAAGCGCATAACACTTTGACATTTTGTGCCCCTTTTTCTTCTTAAACAGGAAGAGTCCACGGCTCCATTCATTACTTTTGGGAAATTCAGAACCTGGCCACCAGGAGGAGGCAAAGACACCCCATCCAAAGGCTTAAATATCTCCCCCACTTCCTTCATCCCCCAGTCATTCTTTGCCTTTCGTCACAGGATGTTGGCAGAGAAGTGTCGGAAGATTTTTTTATAGTCTCCTATGGAGAGTAGAACTCTTCAAAATGGGACTGGAGTTTTAAGTAATCCTGTCAGCCTCTCAGTGAGAGCATGGATGAATGTTAGTCCGGAGATGCAGGGAGAGTCTTTCTGCGAAACTATCCCGACTCATGTTAACAGCTCCTTAGCAATCAGCATTGACGAGTTTCGCTTCCTGCTTTCTTCTCTCAAGTCCATGGCCCCTATTTATGAAAGGCCTGTCGGACATGATCCGACATTGCGGATCATGTCCGACAGACCTCACTGAATGCAGAGAGCAATACGCTCTCCGCATTCAGCATTGCACCAGCAGCTCTTGTGAACTGCTGATGCAATGCCGCCCCCTGCAGATAGCAGGGGGGTGTCAATCAACCTGATCGTATTTATCGGGTTGAATTGCGGCGATCTCTGTCCGCATCCTCAGAGCAGGTGGACAGATTATGGAGCAGCGGTCTTTAGTCCGCTGCTTCATAACTGGTGTTTCTGGCAAGTCTGAAAGCTCGTACGAAGAAGTCAGAGTCTCAGTGGGACTCCTTTATCTTTATAAGGAATCAAGGGTTAATATCTCCTGAGGGCGGTTATTGAACAGGGGGGGACTTTAATCATGTTTGTTATGTGATTCTGTCTGCTAATGTGTAGTGTCACTTGGGCTCGTGGCTAGATTGGATTCTTGTCAGGCTGCTCAGCCCTTGTAGGCCTTGGCATGCTTTCTATGGCCTGCGCGGTGCACCTTGATTTTTTAGAGACGGATGTCTCTGATTCAGATTCTACTTCTTGTGAATAGTATGAAATGGACCGGGTAATCCATGCCCATCAGTTATGTTCTGAATGCCGCTCTAGAGTGCTCTCTTCTCCCAATACAGGGAACTTGGAGTCCGCCGAGCCATCCGCCCCTCCCGTGTGGCATGTCCCCTAGAACCTTCTTTGGCTACGCAAGCAGGTGTCTCTAATGCCGTTACCCCTTCTCCGGAAGGTGGCTTGTTTCCTCCAGAGGTTACGGCATGGTTCTGCATGGCCATATCTATGGCCCTGGCACATTTACATCTTCCAGAGGAGGTGTTGCTGAGATACTGTCCGTGTTATGCTAACTGGGGCTCATCAGGTGTGGGATAATCTGGGTCAGATCAGCCATCTGGGTAAGCGGTTTCCTCTGAAGCTTCAGGGGCCCAACCCTCGGGTCGGGGTCGTCAGTTGCCACAGTGGAGGGAAGTCTTGCTTCTCGTTATAGACTGGCGCGCCTTTGTGTCCTGCTACGGCATGTTTTTGCGGTGCTGGAGGATCCCAGTACTAATAGGCTGAGGGATCTTCGGTCTTCTGTTCCAGACGGCAAGCTGGGTTAGACGTGTAGGGATGAAGTTAATCTCCTGGTCATCTCCAAATTTCCTTTCTTTTTTGGGGTATCTTATTCCAGTTCTGAGCTTTGGAAGAATGCGGTCTCTGATTGGCTGGTCCTGTTGGTGTACCCATTCTCTTTGGGAGTTCACCTGTGGATGCTTCCCTCTTTTTATTTGATCTGGTTAGGATGTCTTTTATTTATTAAGAAGCTCATGTCTGTTATGATTTTTCCATTGGGAAATATTTTTTCTCTGGAATTTGATACTAGCGATTTTGTGATCGCTTGGGCACTTCCGTGGAAGTCGCATGTTAAGGTGTTAGTACATTGTTATGTCTTAGACTTTTATATCATCCACGTGGTGCCGGTGTAACTGGCTGATCTGGCTGGGTGGTGAGTTGCTCACTTGGATGAGGAGTTTATTATTCTTGGTGTATTCTTGGTGTATCTTCAGATCGAATAATTCTTTGCTTTTTGCTAAGAATTTTTTGTGAAGTGAACCTTCCATGAGTTTCCATAATTTTTTTGAGGCTCTGCCAATGCAGGGCTATAAAATGGTAGAGGAAGGGGGGCGTGTCTAAGCAGCAGCCATGGTCTGAAGCTAATTCAAGCACCTCTTCTGGTCTACACTATCCGATGATTTTCTCCCTACTATTATGCCATCCTGCAGCACAATTCTAAGCATCAAATAAGGAGAAGATCCTGAGTCGGATGATACCTATATTGTAACACTTTTAGCCCCAGAAGACATATACCGATTAAGATTGTATTCAACGGCCTAATCCTACATTCTATCTTCGCCTCTTGCTTTACATCTAGCCGGGTAACAGCCGTATTCCTTATAGCCCATGATAGAGGAGTCCTACTTAAATATAATCGCTCTGCTGGAGAGATTAGGACGTAAGGCTGAAAGGCGGTTTAACGAACTCCGGGGCATTGTTAGAGGTACGCACATGCAGCATGGTGTCAGCCAATCAACAACTGAGATCTCTAAAATTACGGAGATGATGGAGGGATCCGCTCATCTTTCAGTACCCTTTACCGATTCAGGAGGGGTCAGTCAGAAGGTCCTCAGAATGCACCGTCTCTGATAGTATGGATCACAGAACTACACCACTCTACGCAGTCAGCACATCACACCTCTCTGAAAATGCACCTATGATGGAAAGGACTGTTTCGGTCTCCATGTTACAGCTCCTTCAGCGATCTACACTTCCCAGCCTATGCTCCCGAGATGAACTGAAATATGATCATCTACCCATGAGCACATCCGGGGGAGGTGCGGCCGACTCCTGCGGGCGAGTTTCAGAAAATTTCTACTACTGTAGGGGGAGTCACATGGAGTGTGATAGAGGAGACTGGTCAGGCACTGCATTGCCGACGCAGTTGAAAAGACAAACAAGGGCCGTGTCCCTTGGTGCATCATGCC
>NC_069502.1:448593215-448595715 GCF_027579735.1 Bombina bombina
GCTAGTTTATTTGCTAGTGTGTTAAACATGTCTGATTCAGAGGAAGACATCTGTGCTATATGTGCTAATGCCAAAGTGGAGCCCAATAGAAATTTATGTACTAACTGTATTGATGCTACTTTAAATAAAAGTCAATCTGTACAAATTGAACACATTTCACCAAACAACGAGGGGAGAGTTATGCCGACTAACTCGCCTCACGTGTCAGTACCTGCATCTCCCGCTCGGGGGGTGCGTGATATTGTGGCGCCGAGTACATCTGGGCGGCCATTACAAATCACATTACAGGATATGGCTACTGTTATGACTGAAGTTTTGGCTAAATTACCAGAACTAAGAGGTAAGCGTGATCACTCTGGGGTGAGAACAGAGTGCGCTGATAATGTTAGGGCCATGTCAGATACTGCGTCACAACTTGCAGAACATGAGGACGGAGAGCTTCATTCTGCGGCTGACGGTTCTGATCCAAACAGATTGGATTCAGATATTTCAAATTTTAAATTTAAGCTGGAAAACCTCCGTGTATTACTAGGGGAGGTGTTAGCGGCTCTGAATGATTGTAACACAGTTGCAATACCAGAAAAAATGTGAAGGTTGGATAAATATTTTGCGGTACCGTCGAGTACTGACGTTTTTCCTATACCTAAGAGACTTACTGAAATTGTTACTAAGGAGTGGGATAGACCCGGTGTGCCGTTCTCACCCCCTCCGATATTTAGAAAGATGTTTCCAATAGACACCACCACACGGGACTTATGGCAAACGATCCCTAAGGTGGAGGGAGCAGTTTCTACTTTAGCTAAGCGTACCACTATCCCGGTGGAGGATAGCTGTGCCTTTTCAGATCCAATGGATAAAAAGTTAGAGGGTTACCTTAAGAAAATGTTTGTTCAACAAGGTTTTATATTGCAACCCCTTGCATGCATTGCGCCTGTCACGGCTGCAGCAGCATTTTGGTTTGAGTCTCTGGAAGGGACACTTGAATCAGCTCCATTAGATGAGATTACACACAGGCTTAAAGCTCTTAAGTTAGCTAACTCATTTATTTCAGATGCCGTAGTACATTTAACTAAGCTTACGGCTAAGAATTCCGGATTCGCCATTCAGGCGCGCAGAGCACTGTGGCTTAAATCCTGGTCAGCTGACGTTACTTCTAAGTCTAAATTACTTAATATACCTTTCAAAGGGCAGACCTTATTCGGGCCCGGATTGAAAGAAATTATTGCTGACATTACAGGAGGTAAAGGCCATGCCCTGCCTCAAGACAGAGCCAAACCTAAGGCTAGACAATCTAATTTTCGTTCCTTTCGGAATTTCAAAGCAGGAGCAGCATCAACTTCCTCTGCTCCAAAACAAGAAGGATCTGTTGCTCGCTACAGACAAGGCTAGAGACCTAACCAGTCCTGGAACATGGGCAAGCAGGCCAGGAAACCTGCTGGTGCCCCTAAAACAGCATGAATTGAGGGCCCCCGATCCGGGAACGGATCTAGTGGGGGGCAGACTTTCTCTCTTCGCCCAGGCTTGGGCAAGAGATGTCCAGGATCCCTGGGCGCTAGAGATAATATCTCAGGGATACCTTCTGGACTTCAAATACTCTCCCCCAAGAGAGAGATTTCATCTGTCAAGGTTGTCAACAAACCAAATAAAGAAAGAGGCGTTTCTACGCTGCGTACAAGAGCTTTTATTAATGGGAGTAATCCATCCAGTTCCACGGTCGGAACAGGGACAAGGGTTTTACTCAAATCTGTTTGTGGTTCCCAAAAAAGAGGGAACTTTCAGGCCAATCCTGGATTTAAAGATCCTAAACAAATTCCTAAGAGTTCCATCGTTCAAAATGGAAACTATTCGGACAATTTTACCCATGATCCAAAAGGGTCAGTACATGACCACAGTGGATTTAAAGGATGCTTACCTTCACATACCGATTCACAAAGATCATTACCGGTATCTAAGGTTTGCCTTTCTAGACAGGCATTACCAGTTTGTAGCTCTTCCATTCGGATTGGCTACGGCTCCGAGAATCTTCACAAAGGTTCTGGGTGCTCTTCTGGCGGTACTAAGACCGCGAGGAATTGCGGTAGCTCCGTACCTAGACGACATTCTGATACAAGCTTCAAGCTTTCAAACTGCCAAGTCTCATACAGAGTTAGTACTGGCATTTCTAAGGTCGCATGGATGGAAGGTGAACGAAAAGAAGAGTTCTCTCTTTCCACTCACAAGAGTTCCCTTCTTGGGGACTCTTATAGATTCTGTAGAAATGAAGATTTACCTGACAGAAGACAGGTTAACAAAGCTTCAAAATGCATGCCGTGTCCTTCATTCCATTCAACACCCGTCAGTAGCTCAATGCATGGAGGTGATCGGCTTAATGGTAGCAGCAATGGACATAGTACCCTTTGCACGCCTACATCTCAGACCGCTGCAATTGTGCATGCTAAGTCAGTGGAATGGGGATTACTCAGACTTGTCCCCTACTCTGAATCTGGATCAAGAGACCAGA